>NC_091320.1:35293937-35306437 GCF_038502225.1 Cherax quadricarinatus | reverse complement strand
CTCCCAGGTCCCTTACATTATTTTTCCGCTCTATTGTATGGCCGGAGTCAGTAGTATACTCTGTTCTAGTTATTATCTCCTCCAGTTTTCCATAACGGAGTAGTTGGAATTTGTGTCCCAATAACTGATTAATTCACTGATATAAGATAAAGATACACTTCTACCAGTATTAATCTTGGCGTCTCTCTCTCTCTCTCTCTCTCTCTCTCTCTCATTTTACACAGGGTTTTACCAAGTCAGGTTTAGGGTTCCTAACATTATTTAGAAGCAACGAGTTATTACCTACATCAGCTCTCTCTCTCTCTTGCTCTCTCTCTCTCTCTCTCTCTCTCTCTCTCTCTCTCTCTCTCTCTCTCTCTCTCTCTCTCTCTCTCTCTCTCTCTCTCTCTCCAGGTTATTTTCAAGATCATCAAACACACTTCCTCGTGGCAGTATTGAAGACGAATAAAAAAAATCCTGAAACTGGCAGCTCAGCTTCTATGACCAAAGGCGTCAAATTTTCCATCATCCGGACGCTCAGGAGATGAGGGGATGGGGTAGGGTGTGAGGGGAAAGGGAAGGGGTGAGGGGAGAAGGGAATGGTGGGAGGGGAATGCAATTGAAGAGTTAGGGGATGAAGATGGCTGTGGAAGGGAGGGAGAGGAAAGAGAGCGAGAGGCATAGGGAGGGAGTGGAAGAGGAGAGATGGAGGAGGTGATGATGGAGGTGGTGTTGAAGTGGAGTGAGGGATGAAGAAGGCTGTGGAAGGGAGGAAGAGGGGTAAAGAGAGAGGGAGGAAAGAGACAGAGAGAGAGAGAGAGCAAGTGGAAGAGTAGGGATGAATGAAGGTGATGATGGAGGTGGTGTTGGAGAGGGTGAAGTAATGGAATGTTCTGAAGAGCTAAAGGAACACAAAGCCACCATTTCTTGTCTTAAGAAATATCAGGCGTCTTGCGGTTCACTTGTAAAAGCGTTCGACTCACAACCGAAAGGACCTAAGTTCGTTCCCCGGTCGGGGGGAAAAAAAACGTTAAGTGAGGAACGGAAGAAGAAGAAGAAGAAGAAGAAGAAGAAGAAGAAGAAGAAGAAGAAGAAGAAGAAGAAGAAGAAGAAGAAGAAGAAGAAGAAGAAGAAGAAGAAGAAGAAAAGGAAGTTGGTCATTTGTTTTAGTCACGCAAGTCATACTCAGAGGTGTTGCTTAATGTCCTGAGAGACTCCACTGATGCTGCTCCTCCAGTCTCCACTGATGCTGCTCCTCCAGTCTCCACTGATGCTGCTCCTCCAGTCTCCACTGATGCTGCTCCTCCAGTCTCCACTGATGCTGCTCCTCCAGTCTCCACTGATGCTGCTCCTCCAGTCTCCACTGATGCTGCTCCTCCAGTCTCCACTGATGCTGCTCCTCCAGTCTCCACTGATGCTGCTCCTCCAGTCTCCACTGATGCTGCTCCTCCAGTCTCCACTGATGCTGCTCTTCCAGACTCCACTGATGCTGCTCCTCCAGTCTCCACTGATGCTGCTCCTCCAGTCTCCACTGATGCTGCTCCTCCAGTCTCCACTGATGCTGCTCCTCCAGTCTCCACTGATGCTGCTCCTCCAGTCTCCACTGATGCTGCTCCTCCAGTCTCCACTGATGCTGCTCCTCCAATCTCCACTGATGCTGCTCCTCCAGTCTCCGCTGATGCTGCTCCTCCAGTCTCCACTGATGCTGCTCCTCCAATCTCCACTAATGCTGCTCCTCCAGTCTCCACTGATGCTGCTCCTCCAGTCTCCACTGATGCTGCTCCTTCAGTCTCCACTGATGCTGCTCCTCCAGTCTCCACTGATGCTGCTCCTCCAGTCTCCACTGATGCTGCTCCCCCAGTCTTCACTGATGCTGCTTCTCCAGTCTCCACTGATGCTGCTCTTCCAGTCTCCACTGATGCTGCTTCTCCAGTCTCCACTGATGTTGCTCCTCCAATCTCCACTGATGCTGCTTTTCCAGTCTCCACTGAAGCTGCTCCTCCAGTCTTCACTGATGCTGCTTCACAAGTCTCCACTGATGCTGCTCCTCCAGTCTTCACTGATGCTGCTTCTCAAGTCTCCACTGATGCTGCTTCTCCAGTGAGATGAAATCCATTCAGGGGTCTCTTAGCTTAATTATGTCTGTCGAAGTGAAAGAAAAACTTGAAGTATCACACTGCTACTGCGAGCAGTTGCAGGTTGCTGAGAGCTGCACCTAGCCGCCGCTGATAGCTGAGAACTGCTTCTGGCTGCCCCTGATAGCTGAGAACTGCTCGCAGCTGTCCCTGGTAGCTGAGAACTGCACTTAGCTGGCCCCTGACGGCTGAGAGATGCATGGAACTGTTAGAAGCTTCTCAGAACTGCTGGAAACAGCTGGGAGCTGCAAGAAGCTGCTGGGTACGGCTGAGAACTACAGAAAATACCTGGGATCTGCTGGGAACTACTGGAAATCACGTACAAGAAACAGCTGTTACTGCCGGGATCTGCTAAAAAAAAATACTGGGAAGAGATCATAAGCTGTCATAGATTTCTTTTTTCTTCTTCTTCTTCTTCTTCTTCTTCTTCTTCTTCTTATTATTATTATTATTATTATTATTATTATTATTATTATTATTATTATTATTATTATTATTATTATTATTATTATGGTTAGTGTTGTTGTTGTTGTTATCATTATTATTATTATTATTATTATTATTATTATTATTATTATTATGGTTAGTGTTGTTGTTGTTGTTATCATTATTATTATTATTATTATTATTATTATTATTATTAGTAGTAGTAGTAGTAGTAGTAGTATTTTTATTATTATAATTATTATTATTATTGTTGTTGTTATTGTTATTATAATTATTATCATTATAGTACTATTATTATTATTATTATTATTATTATTATTATTATTATTATTTAGACTGGTGATTTAAATACACAGATGAGGATGTTGGGGGCGCTTTATTGCAGAATAAACTATGAGAGTCCTCTGGCCGAGCTGACAGCTGACCACTACACTTAGTGTTAACGATATTCTCAGCTAAAACGAGTGAGAGTTAAGATCCTCGACGGTATGCTAAAGGGCTGTCATTTTCCCCCCACCCTCTTTAAACTAGTGAGTGAAAACGTCTCTGCGTGCCTGGTCGTTAAGGGTGAAACTGCAGGTTGGCATGCAAGGAGGGCTAGCAGCACCAATGTCCTTCTTGATGCTGTCTGCTTTTAGTGTTAGATTTTCAGCTGTAGAGATGGCTAATATTGCTAAGTTTATTTTACGTTTTTGATCGACACCATGCCCAGCCCTTCTAGGGTAGGGTAGGTTCCTGAGCTGGAGCTTGCAGCTCATAAGCCTGTCATTCCCATTAGCCCCCTTGGGGCGGGGATGGCGGACCAGAGAGGCCTAGCTTCTCCCTACGAACCCCGTGAGGGCGGGGAATATGGCTAGGCCTGGGGACAATTGGTCCCAAAGATGAGGGGGTACTTGTGCCTCCTCCCATGGGAGACTTAGGTCTCAGACACTCCCTAGACAGGAAGCCAAGGCCGGGCCACCACTTGGAAAAGGACCGGGCCGGGAGAATACCGGCGAATCTTGAATAAGTAACAATATTTTACGTTGGAAATATAAACACATATGCAGTATAATGTGATCCTTTATTGACAACGTTTCACCCACACAGTGGGATTTTTCAAATCACACACAGATCTACCTGGGGTGGAAGGTACGGGAGTATTTATAGTCATGTTCAGAATGTTGAGGTCTATAAATACTCCCGTACCTTCCACCCCAGGTAGATCTGTGTGTGACTTGAAAAAGCCCACTGTGTGGGTGAAACGTTGTCAATAAAGGATCACATTATACTGCATATGTGTTTATATTTCCACTGTGTCGGTATTTGATACCATTTATTTCCAATATTTTACGTTCCTGTGGACGCCGTCGTGTGTCCGTGTTGACGTTTGGAGGAGCTGTCAAAATTCTGGATGGAACTCTTCAGTTTCCGTGGTTTGTGCTTGCCTGGTCAACCAGGATGCTGCTGATGGAGACCCGTTGCCCCACATATCGATCAACCAGGCTGTAATGGATATGTGGGGTAGCGGGCCTCCAGCAGCAACAGTCTGGTTGACCAGGCAAGCACCTGACGAGCCTGGCCCATGGCTGGGATCCGAGAGTAGTGAAACTCTCGACATTCTTCAAAGGTATATCAAAGGCATATCATTGTTAGGATCGCCTGTCTGCGATTCTATTACATTACTGTGTGTGACATACAAAAAATATATATATTTCACCATATTTCTCAGTTTTCTTTTTAATTCCCAGCATTTTTAAAAAATTCCATTTCTCCACTAAAATTAAAAAAAAAACATTAATTTAGAACATAGGGAAGTTGACCTGACCTGTCTCCTAACAACTCTTTCCCCTAACCTGACCTTGACTGTTGTTGCTTCTCTAGTGTGTTAGGTAAGACACATATGCAACAGTTAGGTATCTTTATTTCGAAACGTTTCGCCTACACAGACTATGGAACAATACTCTTCTCCAGACTGAGGGACTGACCACCTCAAAACTTGAAGGGTGATGGACTGATTACATCGTCTTCAAGTCTCTTCTGCTTCTATCAACTTTTCTGTACTCGACTGAAGAAGCCTACTGTGTAGGCGAAACGTTTCGAAATAAAGATACCTAACTGTTGCATATGTGTCTTACCTAACAACCTGTCGGTATTTTATACCATTTTAATGTTCAGTGCCACGGGAATTTCTGGGAAGATAGCAAGGGTCAGCGGTGCCGGCACTGTGAGGACACACCTGAAGGCAAGGTAGCTGATGGCACTGTGTCAGGTCACAGTGCCACCGACCACTGTCTTGACCTTGCCTGAAAACATAACAAAAAAAAATTCTTTAGTTCCAGGACGCCTTTTGAACCTCTCTTGACCTGACCGAACTGCTGCCCTCAGCACATAGCCTCCCGAACTGCTGTCCTCAGCACATAGCCTCCCGAACTGCTGTCCTCAGCACATAGCCTCCCGAACTGCTGCCCTCAGCACATAGCCTCCCGAACTGCTGCCCTCAGCGCATAGCCTCCCGAACTGCTGCCCTCAGCACATAGCCTCCCGAACTGCTGCCCTCAGCACATACCCTCCCTCACCAGACGCCTCATAACAGACATCGTCTAGTTTCATCTCAAAATTCCCTTTTTACTTGTCAAAATTAAAACATAATAATAATAATAATATTATCGATAATTATGCAGGCGAACTTTTCCTGCACATCGTCACCGTTGTCATTATTAGCTAACTGCAATTGCAAGGTCAGTGATAAGAAGGACAAGTGAAACGAGGTGATTATATTAGTGATTAGATATGACGTTACTAGCGACAATTATTATTATCACAGAGTAATTATCACATATAGAAATTGCTAAATTACTTGGCTCAGTGAGGTTATTGTTCATTATACTGCAAGCTTTATATATATATATATATATATATATATATATATATATATATATATATATATATATATATATATATATATATATATATATATATATATATATATATATATATAAGCAAAACAACCACTCAGAAAGAATAGAGAAATTCCAAGCGCTTTCGTGACTACTCACTTGATAATGTGAGTAGTCACGAAAGCGCTTGGAATTTCTCTATTCTTTCAGAGTGGTTGTTTTGCATATTCTGAAATCACCTGTTTACTGTGATCTTATTGCATATATATATATATATATATATATATATATATATATATATATATATATATATATATATATATATATATATATATATATTATGCAAATATCGCAAACCAAGCGATACAGGATGCAAAACAACCACGAGGGGAGTAGAATGATAGCTCTAGGCCTTTCAAATTGCAATCAACACATCATCAGGAGCTTGCAAAATTGCAGGAAATAGGAGGATGTTCAATGATTTATGGGTGGAATATATTGTACGTAGATTATATGATTATTAAAGGGATTGAAGTCTATATAGGCAATTTATGCTATCGTGGGTTACATCTGTGACAGGCTCTCTCTCTCTGTCTCTCTCTCTGTCTCTCTCTCTCTCTCTGTCTCTCTCTCTCTCTCTCTCTCTCTCTCTCTCTCTCTCTCTCTCTCTCTCTCTCTCTCTCTCTCTCTCTCTCTCTCTCTCTCTCTCTCTCTCTCTCTCACGGGCCAACAGGGGCGACAGAAGCAGATTGGTGCTGGAAAAGCTTACCCTCACAGTGGAACCACCAGACCTTCGATCAACACACCCACAGTCTCAGAAACATAAAAAATATATATTTGCAGTAAAAATTTAGCAGTTTAGGAAAGGTCAGAGTTGTTAACTTATCTAATCCACTTATTTTACAAGCTAAGAATTGATATACCATCTCAGCAAATAACAATACTGCGACAAGCCGGGGATCGAACCCGAGATATTAAACAGCCTTAGGGGAGGCTATTTAAATTTCTCGACGTCGAGAAATTTACCTATCGTTCAGGGTTCAATTCCCGGCTAGTTGCAGTAATGTTATATATATATATATATATATATATATATATATATATATATATATATATATATATATATATATATATATATATATATATATATATATATATATATATATATATATATATATTTTATTAAGTAAAATAATTTACAAGGGTATGACTAAGAGATTATCACTGCAAGGTTATCATTGCAACGTTGTCATTGCAAGGTTATCACTGCAAGGTTATCACTACAATGTTAACACTGCAATGTTATCACTGCAATGTTATCATTGGAAGGATATCATTGCAAAGTGTGTTAAGCTTATAAGAGTGCAGCAGCAGCTGCAGCATTTTGCAATGTGTTACTGCCGCTGTGCATATTCATGACCCGGCCTGCTGCTGCTCTCTCTCTCTCTCTCTCTCTCTCTCTCTCTCTCTCTCTCTCTCTCTCTCTCTCTCTCTCTCTCTCTCTCTCTCTCTCTCTCTCTCTCTCTCTCTCTCTCTGCATTGATTAACTAACATTTCATCTCTCACCTTGAAGAAGAAGAAGAAGAAGAAGAAGAAGAAGAAGAAGAAGAAGAAGAAGAAGAAGAAGAAGAAGAAGAAAAAGAAGACGAAGAAGAAGAAGAAGAAGAAGAACAGAAACAACAAACAACAAAGACAGCAAAAACAAGCTATCAACACACACACACACACACACACACACACACACACACACACACACACACACACACACACACAAACACACACACACACACACACACACACACACACACACACACACACACACACACACACACACACACACACACACACACACACACACACACACACACACACACACACACACACACACACACACAATAACATTATTTACCATGGTTCTTCTTCTTTACTCAGGAGATGAAGGTCGGTAATGTTTAATATTATCGCGAGTATTTACCTCAGAAAAGTGTCGCCGCCAGCGTCTTAATCGCGCACGACAATATTCGCAAGAACGACAAATGGTGGTTTGTTTGTGCTGCACAAACTGGAGGAGAAGACGTGTCTCTGAGGGGAGGGGGAGGGGAATGGATGGGGAGGGGAGGGGTGGTGAGGGGAAGGTGGGAACAACCTTTGTCAATTTGGTGCAAATCAGGTGAGCATATATAAGTGTGATGATGGAGGTGTGGAACCAAGACGTTCTTGTGTGTGTGTGTGTGTGTGTGTGTGTGTGTGTGTGTGTGTGTATTCACCTAGTTGTACTCACCTAGTTGTGGTTGCAGGGGTCGAGTCATAGCTCCTGGCCCCGCCTCTTCACTGGCCGCTACTAGGTCACTCTCCCTGAACCATGAGCTTCATCATACCTCTGCTTAAAGCTATGTATGCATCCTGCCTCCACTACATCACTATCCAGACTATTCCACTTCCTGACTATGTGACTGAAGAAATACTTCCTAACATCCCTGTGATTCATCTGTGTCTTCAACTTCCAACTGTGTCCTCTTGTTGCTGTGTCCCATCTCTGGAACATTCTGCCCCTATTCTCCTTGTCGGTTCCTCTCAGTATTTTATATGTCACTATCATATCCCTCCTGTCCCTCGTGCCTTCCAGTGACGTCAGGTTGATTTCCTCTAATTTCTCCTCGTAATACCAGGTGTGGGGTTTCATACTGGTGCTGCATACTCAAATATGGGCCTGACGTACACGGTGCACAGAGTCTTGAATGACTCCTTACTCAGATATCGAAATGCTGTTCTTAGGTTTGCTAGGCGCCCATATGCTGCAGCAGTTATTTGGTTGATGTGAGCTTCAGGAGATGTGCTCGGTAGAATGCTCATCCTAAGATCCTTTTCCTTGAGTGAGGTTTGTAGCCTTTGACCCCTAACCTTTACTCCGTTTGCGATCTTCTTGACCTTCCCTAATCTTCATGACTTCGTACTTGGTGGGGTTAAACTACGGGAGCCAGTTGTTGGACTAGGCTTGCAGCCTGCCCAGATCCCGTTGAAGTCCTACCTGATCCTCATCCGCTTTTATCCTGATAATCTTCTCCATAATTTTGTATACTATACATGTCAGTGACACTGTTCTGTAGTTTAGTGCTGCCTGTCTGTCTCCTTTCTTAAAAACCGGGACTATATTTGTTGTCTTCTGCATCTCGGGTAGTCGCCCTGTTTTTATTGATGTATTGAAGACTGTTGTTAGTGGCACTCATGGTAACTCTGCTCTCTCTCTCAGGACCCATGGAGAGATGTTGTTCGGTTCCACCGCCTTTGAGATATCTAGTTCAGATAGCAGCCTTCTCACTTACTCCTCGGTTGTTGAGGTTCGTGGTTTGCTAAGTTCTTCACATACTTCTTGGTCGTTTCTTGTGATCTCCCCTCCTTCCTTCCTCAGCTTTATTATCTGGTCCTTGACTGTTGTTTTCCTCCTGATGTGGCTGTACAACAGCTTTGTGTCAGATGCTATATCATTCTCATATTGACCCTGGGCCACCCTCATTATCCTTGCATATTCGTTCCTGCCTCTTCAGCTAATCTCCTTATTTTCCTAGGTCCATCGCCTTCAATAATATTCTCATTTTTAGCGCACTTAGTTTTGGCCTCTCTGCACCTTTGGGTGAACCAAGGGCTCGCTTTGGTTTTCCCAGTATTTATGTTACCCTTGGGTACAACCCTCTCCTCTGCCTCCATGCATTTTGTGGTCTCGTACTCCATTTCATTAACAGTTTTCCCGCCAGTTCTCATTCCCACTGTACCTCATATAGGAAATTCCTCATGCTTGTTTAATCCCCTCTTTTATAGTCTGGCTTCTCCCGTCCTACTCGTGCTGCTTCCTTCTCCCCTAATAGCTCTATAATGTATTCGAAGCTCAGGACCACGTGATCAATAACCCCGAGGGACCTTTCGTATGTGATGTCTCAAATGTCTAAACTACTTAAGGTGAATATGAGGTTCAGTCTTCCTGATTCATCCTCTTCTCTCTCTCTGGTAGTGTCCCTAACATGTTGATGCATGAGGCTTTCCAGTACCACCTCCATCATTTTAGTCCTCCACATTTTTGGTCCTCCATGTGGCTCCAGGTTATCCCAACCACTCTCCTAGTGACTGAAATCACCCACAACCAGTAAGTTTGCCCTGACGTGAAGGCTCAGTCCACAGCCCTGTCTTTATCCCTCTAATAAGACTGGTTTCACAAGTTTTCTGAACCAAAGGTTTTGTCGTGTCTACCCTTAAAACTGCGCATGATGCTTACTTCTAATCTGTGACATTGCACATCATAACCACCCAGAGGCTGACGAAGCTCTTCCTAGCATCCTGGCTCTTCTGCCACTTTAACTTTCATTTATTCATATTCATTCTGCCAGTTTCTGTCAACACTTGAATATCTTTATTTATCGCAAATAAAGTTGCCAAAGGTTATACAGGTATCTTATTTGTCATCTTGGCCGCATTGCATTCCTTAGAAAATATGATGCCTCTGAGTATTTTATACGTTGCAGTCATGTCTCTCCTGGTCCTTCTCTTCTCTAAAGTCATCAGCTTTAAATCCTTAAGCCTCACGTGGCAAGTCATCCCTCTCAGCTCTTGGACTAACACTGCTGCAAATCTACGGACTTTTCCCCCCGCCCCTTTGTGTGTGTATGTGTGTGTGCTTGGTGTCGATGCATCCAGGCAAATGTTGCATACTCTATGATACACACACACACGCACACACACACACACACACACACACACACACACACACACACACACACACACACACACACACACACTTCCCTCATACTAACAGCTTTCCCAAGCACTACCATCACACAGCTCAGGGCAAAAAGCCAAACATTACCTTCAATTTCACTCTCAATGGCCTCGTATATCTTCTGTAATAGTATTCAAATATGTGCCACAGAATGCAATGTTATTTAGGTCAGGCAAATATTGTTTTTTTTTTCTCCCAGCTTCAAAATAGGACTAGACTGTCTCATATATTTTTTCTCTTTGAGTATATTAAGAAGAAATTGCCGAACTAGCTGTGCCTTGAGTTGATTCCTGATGTTTTGATTATTGATTATATTCGGTGTGAAATGCGAATATTTCTGAGACTATCTGAGGAGATTATTTCGGAACGTTGCTAGGCGGATATGAAGGTGTGCAATAGGGAGTTTATTCCTGTATGATGCGTTCCAAAGATTGCTATTTCTTGCAGTAGCAGAGTAAAAAAAAAAAGAACCCCTTACGTGTCTGTGGGAGAGTGTGGGAATGTGGGGTGTGGGTGTGAGTGTCTGTGTGTGTATTAGAGTTCGTTTGGATGCCTGTGGGCTCGTTGGAGACACTGGAAGCTCCTGTGGTGTGTTTAGGCGCTTGAAGGTGAGGGTCGCTATGCTAAAGCAGATGATTTAGTTACTTATAATTGCTTCTGTTAATAACGACGTGTTGATATAGGTGTCTGTTACGTGCTTACAGCTGCAGTGTCTGTTATGCCTGTCGTCCTGTGCGTCTGTGGGAGAGAATGGAAGTGTTGTTGACCTCTTTGCAGATATATGTGAGGAAGAGTCCCAGAGGTGAAAGACAGATGTGTAGAGCTTCCCCAGAGGCTTGATAAAGCTCTACACACGGAGAAACGTTGTTTCAACAGAAGCTCTGCCACTGCTGATCTTTGATACTGGTGTCGGAGGAGTATACACAGACACCTGCATCTTCCTCTATGAACCTCAATTTCTGTAACTCTCTGCTGACTTTGGTACAGATGTGGACCGGAACAATCTAAGGCACTGTTCTGACACCACTATCATCACTTGTTCATCATCCATTATTCACCACTTACCACACATCGCCTATACATCACCCATCAACCACCACTTAAAAACCATGACTCCCCATGCAATATCACCAGGTCCACCATTACTCAGTTCCCACAAAATTCCTCATTCCCTTCCCCATCACCCACCGCTAAATTCTACGTACTTCCTCGCCCAAGTTGCTTTTGCCTAAGGGTAAACACCTCATCCCCCGTGGGTGTCTCCCAACGGGGCGGCGAGAGTACATGCTGAAATATTTTCACTGCGCGACTAAATTTCGCTGCGATGAGCCTTTTATTTCACGGCGCCTCTATATTGGCGCTGCTATATTGGCGCTGATATATTGGCGCTGCTATATTGGCGCTGATATATTGGCGCTGCTATATTGGCGCGCCTCGCGCCGTTATTCATCGTAATTCGGCAATAAGACTAGAAGTAAAACGGAGTGGAGAGTATTTGTTTCTCTGTGGCCGGTGGTTTTTGCGATTTTGGAATGGGGGGATAATGGGGGAGGGGGAGACGAGGGAAGGGGGAAGATGAGGGGAGGAGGAAGACGAGGGGAGAGGTAAAATGGGAGCAAAAAGGGAGGAGAAATTATAAGAAGAGGGAAGAACCGAGGGAAAGGGGAGGAAGGAAGGAAGGAAGGGAGAGAAAACGAGCGAGGGAGGAAAGAAGGGTGGACAAACGAAGGGAAGGAAGGAATAAATGAAAGAAAAGATGGAATAGATAAAGCTGTTATTTAAATATAAATATTTACTTGTTGACTTACCCTTCTGTTGATTTATTTATTAAGAACAGGATACTAAGAAAGTGTAGTCAAACCTTGATCCGGGGCCCCGGTGGCCTGGTGGCTATAGCTCTCGCTTCACACACGGAGGGCCCGGGTTCGATTCCCGGCGGCGTGGAAACATTTCAACGTGTTTCCTTACACCTGTTCACCTAGCAGTAAGTAGGTACCTGGGTGTTAGTCGACTGGTGTGGGTCGCATCCTGGGGGACAAGATTGAGGACCACAATGGAATAAGTTAGACAGTCCTAGATGACGAACTGACTTTCTTGGGTTATCCTGGGTGGCTAACCCTCCGGGGTAAAAAATCCGAAGAAAATCTTATATTATCTTATACTGAAGATCGAAAAGTATGCAGATAAGAAGCAAAATGAGGCTTATGACATGTTATGGAGAAAACGACCTAATGAAGTGCAACAAGACAGTCGATAACCTAAAAACAAATAGAATGAAACTCCGAATGAAGA
>NC_091320.1:35233937-35283937 GCF_038502225.1 Cherax quadricarinatus | reverse complement strand
ACACACAGCACCACGCAATACCACATAACACACAGCACCACTCAATACCACATAACACACAGCACCACGCAATACCACATAACACACAGCACCACGCAACACTACATAACACACAGCACCACGCAACACCACATAACACTCAGCACCACGCAATACTACTTAACACACAGCACCACGCAATACCACATAACACACAGCACCACGCAACACCACATAACACACAGCACCACGCAACACCACATAACACACAGCACCACGCAATACCACATAACACACAGCACCACGCAACACCACATAACACACAGCACCACGCAACACCACATAACACACAGCTCCACGCAACACCACATAACACACAGCACCACGCAACACCACATAACACACAGCACCACGCAACACCACATAACACACAGCACCACGCAACACCACATAACACACAGCACCACGCAACACTACATAACACACAGCACCACGCAACACCACATAACACTCAGCACCACGCAATACTACTTAACACACAGCACCACGCAATACCACATAACACACAGCACCACGCAACACCACATAACACACAGCACCACGCAACACCACATAACACACAGCACCACGCAATACCACATAACACACAGCACCACGCAACACCACATAACACACAGCACCACGCAACACCACATAACACACAGCACCACGCAATACCACATAACACACAGCACCACGCAATACCACATAACACACAGCACCACGCAACACCACATAACACACAGCACCACGCAACACCACATAACACACAGCACCACGCAACACCACATAACACACAGCACCACGCAATACCACTTAACACACAGCACCACGCAATACCACATAACACACAGCACCACGCAACACCACATAACACACAGCACCACGCAACACCACATAACACACAGCACCACGCAATACCACATAACACACAGCACCACGCAACACCACATAACACACAGCACCACGCAACACCACATAACACACAGCACCACGCAATACCACATAACACACAGCACCACGCAACACCACATAACACACAGCACCACGCAACACCACATAACACACAGCACCACGCAATACCATATAACACACAGCACCACGCAACACCACATAACACACAGCACCACGCAACACCACATAACACACAGCACCACGCAATACCATATAACACACAGCACCACGCAACACCACATAACACACAGCACCACGCAACACCACATAACACACAGCACCACGCAATACCACATAACACACAGCACCACGCAACACCACATAACACACAGCACCACGCAACACCACATAACACACAGCACCACGCAATACCACATAACACACAGCACCACGCAACACCACATAACACACAGCACCACGCAACACCACATAACACACAGCACTATGCAACACCACATAACACACAGCACCACATAACACACATCACCACACAACACACAACGCCACATAACACACAGCACCACATAATACACAGCACCACATAACACACAACACTACATAATACACAGCACCACATAACACACAGCACAACATAACACACAGCACCACATAACACATAGCACCACATAACACAGCACCACATAACACACAGCACCACATAACACACAGCACCACATAATACACAGCACCACACAACACACTATAACACCACATAACACACTATAACACCACATAACACTGCACCACATTTCACAAAGCACCACACAACACATAACAATTACACACAGCACCACTGAATACACAATAACACCACATAACACAGCACCACATAAAAAATAATATCACATAACACACAGCACCACATAACACAGCACCACATAACACAGTACCACATAGCACAGCATATAACATAGCACCATATAACACAGCACATAATGCACAATAACACCTCATAACATAGCACCACATAACACACAGTAACATCACATAACACAGCACCACATAGCACAACATTACATAACATACAGTACCACATAACACACAATAACACCACATAACACAATAGCACCACATAACACAATAACACCACATAACACTCAGTAAATCTCAGCACTTGCAGAAAATACACATGAACACCAGTCAGCAACAGGATTTAAAGGTCAGTTTAAATATAGAAATTAAATGCCTCATTATTATTATTATTATAATCAAGGGGGAAGCGCTAAACCCGGAGGATTATACAGCGCCTGGGGGGGGGGGGGATGTGGAAGGCATTCAGGCTTAATTCGGGGAACTGGAGCACAGATCCAATTCCCTAAATCAAGAGCCCCTCACCAACATCAAGGAGCCTTCCTTGAGGGGATTAAATGCCTCAGCTTAAATGACGAAAATAAAAGATTTTCCTTACGGAGTTTCAGAAGGCATCGTTCAGAAGGTTTAAAAATAAGTTAGTGTTAAACGCTTTGGTTTTAATAACGGGGTTAAATGTCGTGGTTTAAATTCCCTTTTTTGACGGAGTTAAAGAAGCGTGTTTTAATATCAGAGTTAAATACCGTAGTGCTAAAGAGAACGTTCAATGACCGAAGTTTAGCGGGAATGTAAAACGTCGAATAAACACTATGTTAGGTAGATCAGGGAAGCGGTAAACTCGTGAGGGGTCAATCTGAGGGGTTAATCAAGTCTGACTGGTTCTTGGATCAAAAGCCTTTCACGAACATCAAGGGTGAGAGATACCCTTTGTTGGATGTGCTAAAAATATTGAAAAAATCGAAAGTCTGAGAAATAATCTCTTAAATTTTGTCCGAATGTGTGTAATATTTAAGTTTCCAGATACTTAAACACGGACAATTCTAAGTATGTTTGTAGCTAGTTAATATGTTTGATTATTATCGACATTGAGTGCATTACCTCACCATATGTATGTACGTAATAAGTTTTGCTCGCAATTTTTGTTTTTGCTTTGCACTGTCTATTAATATAAATTATATAAAATTTGCGAACTGGCAACACTGAGTTATTTTTATGAACGAAGCACCAAACTCACGCCTCAGTGCACGACCAACCTTGGTCGGTGTCGGAGTGTGGGGTATAACAATCATTTTCCTGTATAAAATTTGGTTTTATCGTTCCCTTTCTGATATCTGTAGAGCCACCAATTTAATTTTTGTATATGATGTTTACACTTAATAGTTCTGCAAACTTATGTATAAACTGCCCGAAATGCTTAGCCATACAAGTGGCCTTCTATTTAATAAGTATTTTATATGTAAACCGCACATTTAATTAATTTTAATTATTGATGTTATTTAGGGTTAATAATATTTTTTAAATAGTTTTGAAGACTTTTTTTATTTGGTAATATCCACAGACTTCTGAAGGAAGGTACCTTGATTCTGATGAGGGGCTCTTGATTCAAGGAACTGGACCTATCCTCCCCTTTCCTGGCTTAACGATCTCTCAGTTTCTTCTCCCCTCTCCCCATCATTCACTGTCGTGGAACGAACGGTGGATAGGATGGAAGGATAGATGGTAAAATAGACAAGGAACTCTGGAAAGAATAATAGGGGAGATTGTAAGCCTGGCTGAAAGAAAATATATATTGGAAAGTGCAACTGTCAACCAGACAGACAGACAGACAGAGAAAAGGCAGATGTAAGAACACACAGACACAAGCTGCAAGACTTTAATTGGGCCAAAGTTCTGCTCTATATAGAGCTCTGTCAAGTCACGATAAAGTTCACAAAGTCATCGAGCTGATTCAGGCGTTGATAAAGCTCTACACAGAGTGAAACGTTGTCCTAATATACAGCTGCAACCTGTGTCTTTCACCTCATTCTTTTCGCCCATTTCCCGTTTTGCCCGTCGACATGACAATGTTTTCATTATACTAATAATATGCTATAGCGATAGGTAGGTGAGCATGACATATGTGCAACAGTTTGGTTTCTTTTTAAATGAAACGTTTCGCCTGCTGTGAGGTCGTCAGTCCTTCTGACTTCAAGAAGTCAGATTAAGTAGTCAGTTCCCCAGAAATGCAAAACATAAGTTTAGGATTGTCAGTCCCTCAGCCTTGAACAAATAAGTTTGGGATAATCAGTCCCTCAGCCTTGAACAAATAAGTTTGGGATAATCAGTCCCTCAGCCTTGAACAAATAAGTTTGAGATAATCAGTCCCTCAGCCTTGAACAAATAAGTTTGAGATAATCAGTCCCTCAGCCTTGAACAAATAAGTTTGAGATAATCAGTCCCTCAGCTTTGAACAAATAAGTTTGGGATAATCAGTCCCTCAGCCTTGAACAAATAAGTTTGGGATAATCAGTCCCTCAGCCTTGAACAAATAAGTTTGAGATAATCAGTCCCTCAGCCTTGAACAAATAAGTTTGGGATAATCAGTCCCTCAGCCTTGAACAAATAAGTTTGAGATAATCAGTCCCTCAGCCTTGAACAAATAAGTTTGAGATAATCAGTCCCTCAGCCTTGAACAAATAAGTTTGAGATAATCAGTCCCTCAGCTTTGAACAAATAAGTTTGGGATAATCAGTCCCTCAGCCTTGAACAAATAAGTTTGGGATAATCAGTCCCTCAGCCTTGAACAAATAAGTTTGAGATAATCAGTCCCTCAGCTTTGAACAAATAAGTTTGGGATAATCAGTCCCTCAGCCTTGAACAAATAAGTTTGGGATGGTCAGTCCCTCAGCCTTGAACAAATAAGTTTGGGATAATCAGTCCCTCAGCCTTGAACAAGTAAGTTTGGGATAATCAGTCCCTCAGCCTTGAACAAATAAGTTTGGGATAATCAGTCCCTCAGCCTTGAACAAATAAGTTTGGGATAATCAGTCCCTCAGCGTTGAACAAATAAGTTTGGGATAATCAGTCCCTCAGCCTTGAACAAATAAGTTTGGGATGGTCAGTCCCTCAGTCTTGAACAAATAAGTTTGGGATGGTCAGTCCCTCAGCCTTGAACAAATAAGTTTGGGATAATCAGTCACTCAGCCTTGAATAAATAAGTTTAGGATAATCAGTCCCTCAGCCTTGAACAAATAAGTTTGGGATGGTCAGTCCCTCAGCCTTGAACAAATAAGTTTGGGATGGTCAGTCCCTCAGCCTTGAACAAATAAGTTTGGGATGGTCAGTCCCTCAGCGTTTCCACTGGGATTCATCAGATTTCCACTTGAGGTTGCTAACATTACATTGGGGGTCTTTATATTTCCACTGTAGTAGTAATTAAAATACCTTACGGTCTGTTATATTACCATTACGGTACTTGACCCAGAAATAGGGTACCCAGCAGGAATACGAAATAAGTGAAATATCTACAGAAAGACTTCAGTGATGACAATGGTGAACTGATAATGGTAACACAGAGTAATGACACATTATGGTAGCCAACAATGGTAGGAACAGAGGCAACAGCCACACTACAATAATGATAATAATCTTTATTTCTACAAGTACATATACGAGGTACACAGGTCTAGCTGACGTCAATGGCATACTATTAAATAGAAAGCCGCTTGTTATGCAGAGCATTTCGGGCAAATTAGGTCAATTTTGTCCCAGGATGCGACCAACACCAGTCGACTAACACCCAGGTACCTATTTTATTGCTAGGTGAACACTGGACAACAGTTATCTTAAGGAAACACATCCAAGTGGTGATGACAGTGGTAGCAGAGGTGAGGTTAGCACTGGCAAACGCAGAGAAGACATTTCGGATAGTCAAACATTTCTTCCTCAGGTGGTGAATGTGGAGGCAGCCAGCAGGGTTGTTTAATTGGATTATTAAACACACACTTAACGAAGAGCAGATGTACGTCTTCTGGGGAGAGAGAGAGAGAGAGAATGTGTGTACTCGCCTATACATGGTTGCAGGGATCGATTCACGACTCCTGTGCGTGTGTTAGTTTTGTGTGTATGTGTGTGTGTGTGTGTGTGTGTGTGTGTGTGTGTGTGTGTGTGTGTGTGTGTGTGTGTGTCTGTCTGTCTGTCTGTATGTATGTATGTACCAACACATATATATACTCACCTATATATTTCTCCTGGGGTCGAGTCCCAGCTCCTGGACCAATATAATCTAATGGTACATTTCAGAGGAATATTCACCCATAAAAAAGCGTTAATTAAAACACGTTTCAACTTCCAGTGAGGATGAAACGTCTTGTCTGATATAGTTTTGCCCCTCCACAAAAAGTGTTGGAATAATATCACTTGTCTTCCTCTCCGTGTTGTCTTCCTCCCTGTGTTGTCTTCCTCCCTGTGTTGTCTTCCTCCCTGTGTTGTCTTCCTCCCTGTGTTGTCTTACTGATTTTCTTTCCATCACTGAGAACACTGATGGTTTTGGCTCGCCTTTAAAGTTGTGCTGTGTTGCAAGTTGCATTTGTTGTGTTGCAACTAATATCTGTTGTGTTGCAACTAGTATCTGTGTTGCAACTAGTATCTGTTGTGCTGCAAGTGGTATTTGTTGTGTTGCAACTAGTATATGTTGTGTTGCAAGTGGTATTTGTTGTGTTGCAACTAGTATCTGTTGTGTTGCAAGTGGTATTTGTTCAAATTCAAATTCAAATTCAAATTCAAAGTTTATTCTCTATAAGGATTACAATGATGAATTTACAGAATTTGGTTGTTGTGTGGTTTACATGTAGTTAAATAATGATTACAGAGTGTACCACTAGAACGCCTAGCATGGCTAGGCATTTCGGGCAGACTTAGTTTAATTCTTTATTTTAAAATATTACAAATTATGAGGTAAGTTGGTATTATGGCTAAGTGACTAAATACTAGTTTGTGAGTTTAGCAATGTGAATGCTTTTGTTTTGGCACAGGACATAGTTTCAGTATTGGAGTATCATAGGATTCATTATTTTAAGATTGAGATTAATATTTCTGTTTATGGTCAAATGAGTGAGTGAGTGTAAGTGTGAACCACCAGGTGGTATTCGTGTAGTTAGTTGACGGGGTGTATCAGGGAGATAAGATGTTTTCTAATGGTAGTTTTAAAGGTGATGAATGTGTCTGCAGTTCTAGAGTTCTCAGGTAGGGTATTCCAGATTTTAGGGCCTTTGACATACATTGAGTTTTTGTAAAGGTTTAGTCGGACACGGGGAATGTCGTAGAGATGTTTGTGTCTGGTGTTATGCCTGTGGGTTCTGTCACAACTATCAAGAAAGCGTTTTAGGTCAAGGTTGATATTGGAGTTTAAGGTCCTGTAGATGCAGTAGTAAGTGTGAATGTACTGAACTGGGAGTAAGTTTAGATCTATGAAAAGTGGGGGGTGTGTTGCCAGGGATGGGATTTAGTGATTATTCTTACTGCAGCTTTTTGTTGGGTTATTATTGGCTTTAGGTGTGTTGCTGCAGTTGATCCCCAAGCACAAATAGCATAGGTGAGGTATGGATAAATAAGTGAGTGGTATAGTGTGAGAAGGGCATTTTGCGGCACGTAGTATCGTATCTTGGAGAGGATCCCAACCGTTTTGGATACTTTTTTGGTTATGTGTTGGATATGGGTGCTGAAATTCAGGTTGTTGTCAAGGTATAGGCCTAGGAATTTGCCCTCATTATGTCTGGTAATTCGAGTGTTGTCGATCTTAATGTTAATTTGTGCATCTACTGCTCTGCTACGAAACATAATATAGTAGGTTTTGTCAGTGTTAAGCGTAAGTTTATTGGCTGTCATCCAAGTCGATATTTTGATCAGCTCCTCGTTAACAATGGTGTTGAGGGTGGCAAGATTAGGGTGAGAGATGACATAAGTCGTGTCGCCAGCAAAGAGAATGGGTTTCAGGTGTTGGGATACCTTTGGAAGATCATTGATGTATATGAGGAAGAGCAGGGGACCAAGGACACTTCCCTGCGGAACTCCAGTATCAAGTGGCCGTGTTGTTGATGCTGTGTCTTTAATGGTGACATACTGATACCTATTAGTAAGGTAAGATTTGAAATAAGCAAGCGCATGGCCTCTTATACCGTAATGGTCAAGTTTGTGGAGTAGGATGTCGTGGTCTACTGTGTCAAAAGCTTTTCTTAGGTCAATAAAAATTCCTAGTGGATATTCCTTATTTTCCAATGCTGTGTAAAGCAGATCTAGCATTTTTATGATTGCATCATTAGTGCTTTTAATTTTCCTAAATCCAAATTGGCAGGGGTTGAGTATGTTTTGTGCTGTTATAAATGAATATAGTCTCCTGTGCACGAGTTTCTCAAAGATTTTGGATAGCAATGGTAAGTTTGATATTGGCCTATAGTTGTTTAAGTCTGTAGGGTCACCACCTTTATGTATTGGTGTAACCCTTGCCATCTTGAGTAGTTTCGGAAAGGTGCTAGTTTCTAGTGACTTGTTAATAAGTAATGAAATAGCATGCGAAAGGATATGGGCTGCTCGCTTGTACAGTAATGGTGGGACATGAGACAGATTCCCTGAGTTATTTTTAAGTGACTTTATAATCTCGGTGACTTCCGAGGGCTCATTTGGTGCAAGATAGAAGGAATTTGGGAAATTCCCATCTAGGTAGTCCCCGGCATGGGCATTGGTATGTAGGATTTTATTGGCGAGATTAGATCCTATGGTTGAGAAGAAGTCGTTTATCTTGTTAGCTGTGTCAGTGGGATGTAGTGGTGTTTCATTAGGTTTAGTTAGGACAATATTCTTGTTTTTTTCAGTTTGTGGGTCCCTAGAATCTGAGAGAGTGTTTTCCAGGTCTTTTTTATATCTCCTCTAGTGTCTGTGAATCTACTGGAGTAGTATAGTTGTTTGGCTTTCTTTATTACTTTGGTGAGAACTGATGAATAGTGTTTAAGAATATCTTTGTGTATTAAGCCCTGTCTATATTGCTTTTCATATTGGTGTTTCTTGTCAATGGATTTCAGAATGGTGCTGGTTAGCCATGGGCAACCAAGCCGTTTGTTTGTGATCTGTTTCGTTTTTATAGGACAATGTTTGTTGTATAGTCTAAGTAATTTGTTAAGAAAAATGTCTGTCCAGTCATCAATACCATTGGCCTTGGAGAATTCTGTAGGCCAGTCAACAGTCTCTAGGTCAGCTGTGAACTTCCTTATTGAGGCCTCGTCATGGAGTCTAAATGAGACTTTGTTGTATTCAAGTGGTGGTTTACTAATGTTTGTCAGGAGGAAGGTAGGGTAGTGGTCTGTAGTGCTATCTGTGATTATCCCTGATTTAAGGGGGGCTAGTATATTGGTCCATATGTGGTCTATTATGGTTGCACTTGTCTCAGTGAGCCTGGTTGGTTTAGTTATTGTTGGTATGAGAAGTGTGTTGTTCATATTGTTGTTGAAATCAGTTACAGGCTGATCATCTAGTAAGCCAAGGTTGATGTTGAAGTCTCCAGCTAAGAGAAGGTGGTGCTTATTCATTTGTCTGTTTGTTATTAGTGACTTTAATTTCTCACTGAAATTTGGGATGTTTGTGTGAGGTATCCGGTAAATGGAACCGATTGTTATAGGTGTCTTAAGGTTTTTTACAGTAAAATTAGCAAAAATGTATTCCCCATATTCATCACTAAAGCAAGTGGTGCTAATACAAGATAATTGGTTAGAGTAATAGATTGCAATACCACCCCCAACTTGGTTTGGTCTTCAGTTGTGAATTGCTGTGTATCCTGGTAGAGGGTAGATATCTATTCTGTCCTGCTTAAGCCAGGTCTCAGTAAGAATAATGCAGGAGAAGGGTGTCTTTAGTGATTCAAGGAGTGCCAGGAGGTTATCATAGTGTTTGCTTAAGGACCTGATGTTGTAGTTAAGTACTGATAGACTTTTAGCATTGTTTAGGATAGTGGTGGCTTGTGATGCTGTGTAATAAAGGCAGTTACTTTCCAATAGGTTTTGATTGGGTGTCAGATTATGGAGGTTTAGATCAGGGTCAACGTGATCAATCATCTTCTAGGTTTAAATTATGGTTATTTATATCCTGAGTTGTGTGTTGAGTTCTAGTACTGATATCTGTAGTGGTGGGAAGCTTGGATAAGTATATAGCTAGAGTATTTTGATCATATTGAGTATAGTCACTACTACACATAATGAAGTTGATGTTGTGCTGGAATGAACTAAAGCACAACTAGGTATAAACTAGTAATATAAAAATACAAATTAAAAATAGAACAAGACTCTCACTTGTAATTGCACTAAGGTCTAATATAATGACTTTTGTGGAGTCTATGTTTTGAGCTAGAATGAGCTATAGTACAATTAGATTTAATCTAATAATATAAAAATACAAATTAAAAATAGCACCAGACTCTCACTAGTAATTGCACTATGGTCTAATATAATGAATTTGGTATTGACTATGTATTGAGCTACAATGAGCTATAGTACAACTGAGTTTAATCTAATAATATAAAAAAGGCACAAGACTCTCAATTGTAATTGCACTAAGGTGTTATATAAGTTGTTTACAAGAATTAGAGTATAACTAGATTTAAATTGACAAGATAAAATACACAAGTTAAGGTAGCAAAAGAATAATAAAAAAAATGATAAAAATAAAAATGGCAATAACTTGGTTATAATATGCTAGTAAGATGGTAGACAGGATAATATAAAAGTTGGAGTTGAAAGTACTAGTTTAAAAAAGTATAGAATAAAAATGGTCAATAAAAGAAGTTTACAATAAGTTTGATCAACATAGTTTAAATCAAAATTGGGCAATAATAGGGATTTTAGAATAAAATTGGGCAATTGAGTATTTCTTAAAGTGAGGTAGAATTATTGAGGACAAGTTATGGCTAGTTTATAATAAAATAATATGGAACAGTGATGCGGTAAGTTGTAAAAAAGGAGATAGATTCTGTAGATATTAAACACAATTAAGACTATGAGGTAGAATGGTCGTTGAATACAACAATGACAATCAAAAGTAGTTGTGGTATTAGAATTTTAGGGGGGCACAAATTTATGACAATATAACACTAACTGTGGACTGTGGGTATTATCTGCACTTTACTCTGATTCTGTTAGTCCAGCCTCACTTAGGAATGTTTTAAGATCATGTTCTGTAGAGATGAAGTATCTCTTCCCAGTGGGCTGTTTCCTAACTGCGATTTTTCCATCCCTCACAAAGCACTGGTGAATTTTTTGGGCATAGCGTAATTTTCTTAGCCGATAATGAAGGTTTTGTCTTGTTTTGGTAAGGCACTCATTGACGTAAACATCAGTTTTCATAGAAATAGATGTTTTTAGTAGGTTGTTTCTTTGTAGGCTAGTTTGGAATTTTAACAGCACTGTTTTTTACCTGCTTGGTAGCCCATCAGTTTGCAATCCTTTAGGTCATCACTACGTATGTTAAGGCGAAGGTGGTCCTTGATAAGCTGTAGGGTGGTCTCCATGCAGGTCTCTTGGGTGACTGTGGCTGGGAGATGTTTGCTGTTAACTACAACAGCGTCAGATAGCTGCTGTTGGTCATTATGGTCTTGGAAGTTGGTTATGACATTGGCAAGTTGTTGGTCCACTCTTGATCTTTCCTCTGTAATGTTGGTAGTAAGTAGGGTGTCTTGGTCTTTTAGAATGTTGATGGTGTCTAGGGACTGGGTGTGGGTGTTGCTTTTTTGTTCCAGAGTGTCTAGTTTATGTTGAGGTAATCTGCATTGCTAGCTTTTAGTTCCTGCATTTCTTGAGTTAGTTTGGTGATCGTTTGGTTCTGAATCGTAAAGAGTTTAGCTATTTCTGGGTCGGTGATCTTCTTGACATCAAATACTGGGAAGGAGTTATCTTGGACTGTGGCGGCGGCCATGTTTGTTGTTGTCTGTCGTGTGTTGTGGTGGTGCCGGTGGGTAATGAGGGTTGTGTCCTGGCTGCCAGTACCACAAGTTTTCCTCGTGTTATTACTGCTCTCACCTTTGATGTTAGGAGTCCTTAGCTGGTTACTGGATCTTCTTTTATTGCTCTGACCCTTGTCCATTGGCTGTGGCTTCGGGTGAATAGTAGGCGATGGGTGAATGTTGTGGAGTATCACTTCAGTTAGTATCTGTTGTGTTGCAAGTGGCATTTGTTGTGTTGCAACTAGTATCTGTTGTGCTGCAAGTGGCATTTGTTGTGTTGCAACTAGTATCTGTTGTGCTGCAAGTGGTATTTGTTGCGTTGCAAGTGGTATTTGTTGTGTTGCAAGTGGTATTTGTTGTGTTGCAAGTGGTATTTGTTGCATTATAAGTTACGTGATTAATTACACGTTATTTTGTTTCCTTTCATGTATTTGTTATCTTTCATAGTCTATTTGTGTCGTTGTAGATTGTATTTATCGCAAAAAAAATTGTTTTTATACAACACTGTATTTGTTGCGTTATATTAAAAAAAATTCTGAACAAAAGCTTGTTTCAAATTGTTTCCAGGTTTATTTTTGTCAGTATTTCTCGGTAATTTTTGAAGTCAGGGGAAAAAAATTGCTTTGACGGGGGAGAAAGTCCCCACCCCCCACCCCCAGCGAGGCAGTAGCCCCTCCCTGTCTCAAAGGGAAATTCCCCACCCCAGGTAAGAGCCTCCCCCGAGTGAGGGACAAATTCCCTACCTCACTGAAAGTCTCCATGAGTCAAAGAGAATTCTCTCAGGGAGAAACTCCCAACCGTAACGTTGTGAGCAGTTTATCCCTCTGACGTCCAGGCTATTTGTGAGTTGCTCCAGCCACGGTATCGTGACTCACTGAAACCACGGTATTCTGAAGTGTTCCAGCCACGGTATCGTGACTCACTGAAACCATGGTATTCTGAAGTGTTCCAGCCAAGGTATCGTGACTCACTGAAACCACTGTATTCTGAAGTGTTCCAGCCAAGGTGCTATGACTCACTGTAACCACGGTATTCTGAAGTGTTCCAGCCACGGTGCTGTGACTCACTGAAACCACGACATTCTGAAGTGTTCCAGCCACGGTATCGTGACTCACTGAAACGACGGTATTCTGAAGTGTTCCAGCCACGGTACTGTGACTCACTGAAACCACGGTATTCTGAAGTGTTTCAACCACGGTACTGTGACTCACTGAAACCACGGTATTCTGAAGTGTTCCAACCACGGTACTGTGACTCACTGAATCACCTTACATACATTAGTATCAAATAGTATAAACAAGATTGACTAATTAATGGGGTTTAAAGCCTATCCCCTCTAAAACACGTATTAAAGTCTCAGCATAAATAAGCTGAGAAAAATAAACCCTCGGGGTGAATAAATAAGCATAAAAAGATAAAACTAGATAAGGAAAATAAGAATTAATGGAAATTCTAAACAAAAGAGTCTGGTATTAACGTTCTGTTTGAGAAAAAAACAAAAGTGAATGCGTATTTTTTCCCTCAGTAGAGATGAGAGAGGAATTGCAATCACTTCTTCAGAGACGAACCATCAGTAAACTGCTGCTAATTGTACAAGGTGATTAAAACCATTAAAAGTCTGAGGGTGAGACGCGGCCTTTACAGCAGCAGTGTGTGACCAGTGTCTGGAATGGTTGGACCTGGGTATCTATGTATCTATCTGTCAGTTTTTTCTCTCTTCCTTTACGTAGGGTTTTACAAGGTTAGGTTAAGGATTCTTAACTTTATTTACAGGCTAAGAGCTGTTATCTACATCAGCTCATTTGAAAGCATTTTTTATTGTTATGAAACATGTAGGGAACAGGACGAAGTCGGAGCCATCTGTGGGCCAGTTGTGGAACATCTGTGGGCCAGCAATTTCATCTGATCAACTGACTTTACTTCGTTTATCTCATTCCGCTGTATGAACATGTTCCAGACTCGTGTCCATGTGTTCTCTTGCACTCCAGAGTACTCATGCACTGTCATGTAAACTTATGTAATGCCATGTACACCCATGTACACTCTTGTACTATCATGTTTACAAGTCTTCCACTGGAAAGCGACCTCTTCTACACTGTAATCTGTCCCTCCTGCGTCCTCTAATGTAAAACCTGCCGGGTTAAATGAGGTTTATAATTAGACTAGAGTGTGTGGAGTGTGTGGTGTATGTGTGTGGTGTATGTGTGTGGTGTATGTGTGTGGTGTGTGGAGTGTGGTGTACGTGTGTGGTATGTGGATGTGTGGTGTGTGGTGTGTGTGGTGTATGTGTGTGGTGTGTGGAGTGTGGTGTACGTGTGTGGTGTGTGGATGTGTGGTGTGTGGTATGTGGTGTGTGGTGTGTAGAGTGTGTGGTGTATGTGTGTGGTATGTGGAGTGTGTGGAGTGTGCGGTGTGTGGAGTGTGTGGTGTGTGGAGTGTGTGGTGTGTGGAGTGTGTGGTGTGTGGTTAGATCTAAAGCAAGGGAGAATAGCTAGTATGCGAGGGGTCTTGAAACGAGGATACTAGCATCAGGAACCGTTCCCCGGCATCAAAACACTCACCCAGCGAGAAAAAATGCACCACAACCCGCAACAAGCACTACGCAGCTTCAGGGTTTATGCTACGCACGACTAGAACCTATCCTTCCTGCAAATAAGGGATAAACTCCTTGCAGGGTGAAGAGGATAAGGATTCTGGAATATGATGAGAATTGGGTAACTGGAATTTCCAACCACCTGCCTCCCGGAATCTGGAATATGATAGCTTGTTAAAAATTGGCTTCGACTCCCCTCAAGGTAGACTGAAATGAGTGGAGATTGTGGCAGATTGAGGTGGCGAGGGGATAGTTTGTGATGATTGAGGGCGTGGTTGGTGGGGCGATGATTGGCGGGGGTTGGTGATGGGGGAAGGGATGGTTGGTGGGGGTTGGTGATGGGGGAAGGGATGGTTGGTGGGAGTTGGTGTTGGAGGAAAGGATGGTTGGTGGGGGTTGCTGATGGAGGAAAGGATGGTTGGTGGAGGTTGGTGATGAAGGAAGGGATGGTTGGCGGGGGTTAGTGATGGGGGAATGGATGGTTGGTGGAGTTTAGTGATGGGGGAAGGGATGGTTGGTGGGGGTTGGTGATGGGGGAAGGGATGGTTGGTGGGGGTTGGTGATGGAGAAAAGGATGGTTGGTGGGGGTTGGTGATGGAGGAAAGGATGGTTGGTGGTGGTTTGTGATGAAGGAAGGGATGGTTGGCGGGGGCTGGTGATGGGGGAAGAGATGGTTGGTGGGGGTTGGTGATGGGGGAAGGGATGGTTGGTGGGTGTTGGTGTTGGAGGAAAGGATGGTTGGTGGGGGTTTGTGATGAAGGAAGGGATGGTTGGTGGGGGTTGGTGATGGAGGAAGGGATGGTTGGTGGAGGTTAGTGATGGAGGAAAGGATGGTTGGTGGGGGTTTGTGATGAAGGAAGGGATGGTTGGCGGTGGTTGGTGATGGAGGAAGGGATGGTTGGTGGGGGTTGGTGATGAGCAGGTTGATGGGCAAGACATTTTTGTAGGATTTAGTCGCCCCATCATTGTTTTCAGAGCGTTTCTTCTTCACAACTGACTTCTTCAGTCGAATTCAAGCGATTACATGTGATTATAAGCGATTACAGGGGATTACAGAGGATTACAGGGATTACAAGGATTGCAGGATATTACAAAGGTCCACGAAATCGTAATAATCTGTCCTGGAATTTGTTTACAAGAGATGAAGGACTAGACACATGTGCAGCATCTGGGTATCTTTATTTGCAGACGTTTCGCCCTCCAGTGGCTCTGTCAATAGAGTGCAAAGACATAATGTTCAGAATGTAGAACTGAGGCCTGGTCACAGACGGGTCCGCGAGGGCGTTGACCCCTGAAACCCTCTCCAGGTATACTTCAGGTATACTCCAGGTATACTCCAGGTACATACAAAAGATGAGGTAATCTGTCCCTCAGCCTTGGAGTTGGTGAAGAGCACCGTAGTTAAACAAGATTCATTGGCGACGTGGGAACAAGAGCTATACTCTCTCACTGTCAGTGGGGTGAAGTGAAATCTCTGTGAAACCTAGCATCGAGTTCCAGTTGGTGGCTATACTAACATTCCAAAGACTACATTATATGGCATGTTGGGTGATCGTTATTGTTGGGTCTTCGTGGTGCAGTGGAACGTCGCAATACATCGATACAATACAAGAAAAGCAGCAAAAGTAAAGCACCATTTACACCAGAGACTGAGTAGGACCACAACTCTAAACAAAAAGATGAAAGAGGGCATGATGGTAGCGGAGCAGCAGCAGCAACAGCATCAGAAGAGGAGCAGAAGGTGCTGCTGGAGGAGGAGGAGCCAAAGCTGCTGTAACTTAAGCGGGCGGCTCCTTCAGGCGGTCGTCACACCGTCCGGACTTTCGGTGGGAATGAAATATGTGGCTCATAAAGGCCTGCCCACACATTGGAATATTGAACACTGCACTAGAACGGCTCGGGGCGCTGAGGAGGACGAAGTTCTGGGTGTTTAGTGGGGGAGGGGAGATTGCTCGAGTGTTTAAGTGGGGGAAGTGTGAAAGGGAATTCCGGGGTGTTTGATGGGCAGACGAGAGGTCATCAGGACGTTCACGGGAAGTTAGACTGCTCTGGAGTGCAGTGTTGAGGTGTGTAGAAGTGTGCTTGAAGGAAGAAACAAATTCCTGCTTCCCTAGGGAAGGAGAAGAGGGAAGAATTTTAGAGAATGTAGACGGGAAATGAAGAAGTAAGGAGATAGTGTAGAGTTTGAGTATGTAGAGAAGAAAATTAAGAGGCAGGGAGGGAGGGAGGAATGGCGGAGGAAGAAGGAAGAGAAGGTGTGGAGGGCGGAGGAAAAAAAACCGAGAAAGATGGAGAAGAGGATTAGGAAAGAAGCGACTCTTCTCATTGGTAAACCTATCGTATAGGCTCCCCTCTTCTTTTTTAAGAGATCATGGGGCTATGTTGTCTCACACGATAGCCTCGTCACTGCCTTATTAGCTGCAAAGATAATGTCTGATGCCTGCTGTTATTATTGCCACTTTCTGGTACCAAGTCTTCTCAATAAATACCTCTTTCAATTTTATCTTCAATTCCTTGCACACACACACACACACACACGCACACACACACACACACACACACACACACACACACACACACACACACACACACACACACACACACACACACACACACACTCACACACACACACACACACACGGAAGGAGTAGACTACGAAGTGTCCCTTTTTGCATTTGATGTGAAGTTGATGAGAAGAATTCAATCGGAAGAGGACCAGTCAGAACTACAAAGGGATCTGGACAGGCTGCAGACCTGCTCCAGCAACTGGCTTCTGGAGTTCAACCCCACCAAGTGCAAAGTCATGAAGATTGTGGAAGGGCAAAGAAGACCGCAGACGGAGTACAGTTTAGGGGGCCAGAGACTATAAACCTCACTCAAATAAAATGATCATGGGGTGAGTATAACACCAGGCACATCTCTTTAGGTGCACATCAACCAAATAACTGCTGCAGCATACGGGCGCCTAGCAAACCTAAGAACAGCATTCCGATATCATAATAAGAATCGTTCAGGACCCTGTACACCGTGTACGTTAGGCCCATATTGGAGTATGCGGCACCAGTTTGGAATCCACATCTAGCCAAACACGTAAATAAACTAGAGAAAATGCAAAGGTTTGCAACAAGACTAGTCCCAGATCTAAGGGGTATGTCCTACGAGGAGAGATTAAGGGAAATCAACCTGACAACACTGAAGGACAGGAGAGATAGGGGGAACATGATAACGACATATAAAATACTGAGAGAAATTGACAGTTGAAGCTGAAGACACAGATGAATCACAGTCACAGTATTTCTTCAGTCACAGAGTAGTCAGAAAGTGGAATAGTTTGGGAACCGATACAGTGGAGGCAGGATCCATACACAACTTTAAGCAGAGGTATGATAAAGCTCACGGTTCAGGGAGAGTGACCAAGTAGAGGCCAGTGAAGAGGCGGGGCCAGGAGCTATGAATCGACCCCTGCAACCACAACTAGGTGAATACACACACACACACAAGAATGGACCATACTCTTTATGCTTGAAAATTATGCTGGAGTTGTATTAAATATTCATCGGAAATTTCGACAGAATTCCAAATCTGCTCTGATAATTTTAGTTACTTGTGATTCATAGATACATCCAGATATCTCCTCAAGAATACCAAAAGCAAGCAAGAAGAGACAGAGAAGAACTGTGAGATGGAAGAGGGGGAGGAGGAAAAGGAATAAGAGGGAGGAAAGGGAAGAAGAGAAGAAGGAAGCTAGGAACGATTTAATGAAGACTTTTACGAGATAAAACTATCCCAAGTTTGAGTGTGATAGCGAGCTATATATCGTGGAGGATATAATGTGTGACGGGGCGTCATGGTTGTGGACTGGTGTAGGGAAGAAACACCTCGCCTCCCTGCCAGAGAGGCCTTTAATGGCTCTGAAATGGTCGTAAACTTGAAACTTGGATGCTGTGTTTGGTGAACGATACTCTGAGAGAAACAATAGATATTTCAGCCTGATTCGTTCTGCAATATATATTTAGATATATTGTCAATTTTGAGACTTGTTTCCTTGTTGAGAGAGACAGAACTTTCTCTCGCTCAGTGTCTCACTTTCTCAAGTTCTCACTATTTCTCCTTCCCAGATTTCTTTTTCTCGACATGCATTCCATTTCTCAAATCTTTCTCACATTCCTCGTTCCATCATTCTTCAAACTATTCTCCAGCGCCTCCTCATTTACACCATTCTTCCATTCCTGCTAGCGATTCTCCTCGGCTTCCCTAATTTCTTCATCCCTCACACCTTCCATCCATTTGATTCCATCTCCCCAGTCCCCTCACCTTCCCCAGCCGAGAGAGGGCAAGGCAACGGCTGTAGAGGAATAATTTCTAGAGCCTTATCGAATGCAAGGTATGCCTCCAGCCTGCCCCTTTCCTTGGACAGTCTTCCCTCTCTTTCCCTTCCAAACACATTTCAAAGCACTCTCCTCATTTTCCAGCCGAACTTAGATCATTTTTTCCCTTCTTCAACTGAACCATAACTCATTACCCTTCTTGCCCCAGTGGAACTTGGCTAACTCCTTTTCCCAGCAGAATTAAGAAACCTTCTTCTCTGAATGATCTCGCGATCTCCCACATGAAGCCATAACCCAACATCAGTGGGCTGTAAACATGGACTTACCTACCATGCCCGTCATATCGCTTGCCTTCGTCTGGAATGTAAACATTTAATCGGCCTCTGGAATATTCGCCATGTTGTCCTCTTACTCTGGCACCGAGGGAGCTTGGCATGTAGTAAGAGCCATAGGAGAGGCGGAGCTCACCACTTTTGGCGAGTTAGAGGGCAAGGTTTTGTTAGTAGGGATGAGGAAGTTTGCGCTGGAAATGCTTATGAAGCTCGTGATGGTGAACCGTGGTGGTTAAGAATCAGTGTTGTGGTAGGTTGTGTGGTGGTGTGGTGAGAGATGTATGATGTTGTGGTGAGTGATGTGTGGTGTTGTGGTGAGAGATGTTTGGTGTTGTGGTGAGGGATGTGTAGTGTTGTTGTGGATTGTGGGTTGTGTTGTGTTGCAGCTAAGTTGTGTTGTATTGCAGGGATTTGTGGTGGTGTTATATGAGGCTATGTGGTGTTGTGATGTCGTGGTTTGAGTGATGTTGCAGTGGAATTGTATGGTATTGCCTTGTGGTGCTGTGGCAGGAAGTTTCCACCCACCCAGGATGGAACCCGGGTCGATCTGTTTTAAGCTGAATGCAACGCTGCTGACTTACGACTATCTTAAAATTTTGTTGATTGGTTAAAAACCTGCCTATTACACGAAGGTCATTAAAGCTGCATGTCACCTGTACACCACCAGTCAAGAATACTTTAATACCTAAAACATGTATTACGGTAGATTCTCAGTGTATATATACTGAGAATATATACCTCTAAATGTATGCGTAAGAATTCGTAAACAAGCAAAATTATTACCAAACATTATCTCTCATTCCACAGCAGGTTTCGAACCTGCACACTCTGATTCAGCGTACTCAGTACTTTATCCACATTGAGAGATAATGTTTATAAATACTTATATTCTATTATACATTTATACAGTAACTGTAATGAGCATTTACTTGTTATAGGGATATACCGGTGATAAATTATGCAGATTTATTCTACGATAACCAAAACATTCATCCCCGCTTAAATCTAAGATAGCGAGCTGGGACTTATAGTCAGGTCTCCTCCACCTGGTTCCTTAGTCCCTTAGAACAAACAGATGTCCAGATAATCGCCTCCTGCAAGAGGGGACCCAATGGAAATACTATACCATACTGGTTACCAGGATATACATATATAACAGTGTATATACGCTGAGAGTTTACTTTAGTTTATACTCCCCGTTGGATCTGTTATACTGCAACCACGTCGTCAAGTTCAGCACATTAGGGACAAGAAGCATTGCTCTGCATGTGGATGTGAAGGCTACACCTTCAGAGACTTCACAACCTCCAGCCAAGCAAAATGTCTTAACTATTTGGGAAACCCTTGCACCCTTGCAGCTAAATGGCCACTGAGAAACAGCAAGTTGAAGCGAACGAACGAGACCTTACCGACCTGACAATGGAAAAAATTATATTTAGGCTTTTAGTTTTGATGGCACACAGATGTACTGGGCACATAAAAAGTAAGATTTAACCTAGATAACCCAACTAAATTACTCTCTAATTTATTTTCATTATGCTCCCATGTGAGCACCTTTCATTCCCCTGCCTGTCATCCCATATATACAAAACGTTCAAGAATGGTTTACATCTCGTAAGTAACATTCAAACTTCTGCTCCTGAAGCCAATTTCAAAGTGAAAACATAACTCATTATCTCTCCACGTCTTCTTTCTGCCAGGTCCTAATCTGCTATCAGTCTGGCTGCTGCCTTTACAACCTGCCCCAGTCGTTCTGCAGCTGGGTCAAGCCCTGGTATTTTCTTTCCGCCTTGTTGAAGAGTCTTAGATCATGATCTGTTCTTCGTCTGTGTCCACTTCAAGGATCTAACATAGTACTAAATGTCGATAACGAGATATGCCACGAAACAACTAAAGTGGCAAATTGCTTTAATTGCTACTATACATCTGTCGCATCAACGCTAGTAGGTAAACTACCAGCTGCATCAAATACCTTTAACACAGACTCTGATAAGTTTAAAACATACTATATCAATAAATGGGTAACCCCAAACAGTTGTCAACTGGTGAGTGTATCTCATGACTTCATGCAAAAAGAACTAAGCAGGTTAAACCCAACTAAGAGCACCGGCCCTGATAACATCCCGTCTAAGTTCCTAAAAGACGGTGCTTCTGAATTGCCAATCCCCATTGCTCACATAATAAATTTCTCCATCACCACTAATACCGTACCAGAGGAGTTCAAGGAGGCCAGAGTTACTCCTGTCTTCAAGAAAAATAGTAGGTCTGATGTAAGCAACTATAGGACTGTTAGTATACTCAGTGTAATATCCAAAATTCTAGAGAGGGCGGTGTACTGTCAAGTAGTTAAGTATCTTAATGACAACAATATTCTTCATAGTTACCAATCAGGAGCTCTTACTGTCGTTACACCTCGGGAAAACTGAAATCATACTCTTTGGCACGAAACAAAAACTGAGAAGGTTAAATCATTTTAATGTCCAGTGTAATGGGGGAACCATCAACTTCAGTTTCCTCAGTAAAATATCTGGGAATTCCCTTTGACCCATGCATGTCAGAAGAATTGATATGAACAGTGTAGTAGAGAGAGAGCGAATGCCAGACTGAAGTTCCTCTACAGACAAACACAGTGTCTACCTACTGAGACTCGCAGGACCCCATGTCTAGCCCTTATACAATGTCATATGGACTACGCTTGCTCTTCATGGTACTCTGCCTTGACAAAATAAAACTGAAAGACTGCAAATCACCCAGAACAAACTGGTAAGATTCATCCTGGACCTGGGTCCAAGAGAACATGTAGGCCAGGATGAATTACAAGAATTGGATATCCTGAGTGTTGAAGACAGAGTAAAACAACTGAAGTTAAATTATGTTTACAAAATTGCTCAGTGTCCGGAATATCTTGCTGCCAATTTTGTCAATGTTGGGAACCAAAACAATCATAGTACTAGGGGGAGAGAGCACAACTTTGTAGTACCCACAGTCAGTGGCCAGGCTTCAAACACCTTTTATTGTACAGCAATAAAGGAATGGAACAGACTGCCCGCACATGTCAAAGGCAGTCATAGTATGAACCAGTTCAAGAAGAGAGCCAAAAGGTACCTAATGAATGTAGCGACAGAAAGGCAGGAGAATGACTTTATATTTTTTTAGCTAACACACATGCAAATATAAATAACTCATAACTTTATAGTGTAATAATAAATTATCTCCTTTATAGTATAATAACAAGGTATTAAGAGGACCCCAATGGAAATAAGTCACTCTGTCTGACTTTCTTGGGTTATCCCAGGTTTGCTACACATATACTACTCTGTATGGTAATCTGTGTAACTGTATTTGTGTATACCTGAATAAACTTACTTACTTACTTTCGTATAGCAAAGAACTACTTGATTAGCTAACAAGGTTTAAAGTCTATCGACTATACGAAAGTCATTAAGTCTACACATAACGTTTTTACCAACACTTTAATCCCTGAAATAGGATTTAAAGTTAACTCTCAGCATATATACCCTGAGAGACATATACCTCTTGCTGTATAGAGCCTGTGTACGGTTTAGCATAGTTTATGTTATATATCATATTTTCATTTTCTATGTTACTGTCGCAGAAGAAAATGAGGATAAAATTTAGGTAAACTATATTGAATGATATTTCCGGTAAGTAAGTAATGTAATAATATATCTTTACCTCTACAAGTACATATACAAGGTATACAGGCCTAGCTGACATCAAGGGTATAGTACTATATAGAAAGCCGCTTGTTATGCAGAGCATTTCGGGCAAATTAGACCAGTTTTGTCCCAGGATGCGACCCACACCCGTTCAAGAAGAGTGCCAAAAGGTGTCTGATGAATGTAGCTACAGAAAGGGAGGGGAATGATTTTCTATTTTTTAGCTAACATACGTGTAAATTTTACCTTATTCCTAGTAATGACCCTCGTATTGTAGATAGTCTTAATGACCCTCGTGTAGTAGATAGCCTTAATGACCTTGGTGTAGTAGATAGTCTTTTTAGTATGATAATAAGATGTTATTTCATTGTAGAATAATAAGAAAATATTATAACCTTTATATTATAATAATAAGGTAAAAGGACCCCAATGGAAATAAGTCACTCTGTCTGACTTTTCTGGGTTATCCCAGGTTCTCTACACATATGCTGCTATGTATGATAATTCTATGTAACTGTATTTGTGTATACCTGAATAAACTTACTTACTTACTTACTTACTTACACTAACACCCAGGTACCTATTTTACACTGATGGGTGAACACTGGACAGCAGGTGTCTTAAGGAAACACTCCCTAATGTTTCCCGTAAGTTTATTCAGGTACAGGTATGATTAGTTTATGTAACTGTATTTATGTGTACCTGTACCTAAATAAACTTAGTTGGTTCCCAGGAGCCTGGTTAAACGTCCCCAGTTCGATTTCCGGTTGCGGTTAGCCAGGGATCGAACCCGAGTTATTTTACCCCGCATTTTGGAAGCAAGTAATAAATCACGACGTTCTAACTACTGGGTCATCAATCTTACAAATATCATGTACCTAATAGCACTAGGCAGGTTTCATGATGTACGTGCCTAGTGCTACTAGGTAAGTAAGTAAGTAAGTAAGTAAATAAGTTTATTCAGGTATACACAAATACAGTTACATAGAATTATCATACATAGCAGCATATGTGTAGAGAACCTGGGATAACCCAAAAAAGTCAGAGTGACTTATTTCCATTGTGGTCGTTTACATGATGTTTGTAGGATTGATGGCCTAGTGGTTAGAACGTGGTGATTTTTGACTTACTTGCTATAAGGTGGCCTAAAATAACACAGGCTCAGTACAGCACTAGCCGGGTACTGAATTCACGTGAGTAGATATATCTACTCATCATTTATATCTACGTGAGTAGATATAACTGATGTATGATAATTACAGACCTGCTACCAATCATTTTCACGGTTTTATGATACTGGATATAATATCCAAACAGCAATTCGTATCTGTATTCATAAATCCACTTTTATATAGTTGCACTGGTCAGTCTCTACTATCGTTATGACCTACGCTAATTCATTAATAAAAATAGTCTACACTTTGTGTATTATGTCTGAGTTGTCTAATATTATTCTTACTCCGGAGAATAGCGGAACTTTTCTCTGTAATTGTTCCTCTAAGTGTAAGTTTATTCAGATATACACAAATGCAGTTACACAGATCATCATACATAGAAGCATATGTGTAGAGAACCTGGGATAACCCCCCAAAAAATCAGAGTGACTTATTTCCATTGGGGTCTTTTATTTCCATTAGGGTCCTTTATATACACAGTATATACAATGAAATGTGAGTGTATTTATTTACAGGTGTATCTCTCCGTGTATATATACACAGAAAATGTACTTTAATCCTTATTTTAGGTATTAAAGTATTCTGTTGTTGAAACAGTCTACTTGCAGCCATAATGACCCTCGAGAAGTTGATGAACTTTAAACCCAATTAGCCGACCAACCGACTAGTTTTTTAATAATATTATAAAGGTCTACCCGAAGCTTTGCTATACGCTAACCACAAACAACTAACCACTGTAACAATTCACACTCATTCTGAAGGCGTCACCTCGGCTCACACAACTCACTCCAACAGATGGATTCTCAATTCTCAGAGACGTAAGAATTGTAATGACTTAACTGTGTATTAATTCTCTTACGAGCTCTTGATCCAAGGAGTTGCAGCTACCCTCTCTTCGTCGCACTGAACCTGATTGTGTCCCATCATACCTCTAATGTTCTAATAATTAAAGTATTTGGGTTACTGTGAGATGTGAGGGAGGTATCCCCGTACTACATAACCCCAGTCTCCTCTACCTCACTGAGTACGATTGGAATAGTGCAGAGTGCAGCATAAATTGATAAGCTGAAGATTGGAAGTCCCGTAGCTCGTCGCTAGCGCACTCAGATCACACACTTTGGTCCAGAGTTCGAATCTCCGGTACGGCTGGAAAACATCAGGACGTGTTTCCATATGACACCTGCTGTCCATGTTCGCCCATCAAAATAAAATAGGTACCTGTGTGTTATTCGACTGGTGTGGGTCGCATCCTGGGACTAAACTGACCTAATTTGCCCGAAATTCTCTGCATAACAAGGGGCTTTCTATACAGTAGTATGTCACTGATGTCAGCTATGGTCTGTATACCCTGTACAAGTACCTGTAGAAATAAAGATATTAGTAGTAGCAGTAGTAATAGTAGTAGTAGTAGCAGTAGCAGTAGTAATAATAATAGTAGTATTAGTAGTAGCAGTAGTAGTATTAAGGAACTCAGAAAAGGCCTTCGCATGTCATCACATGGAAACCAATACCCAAACTTTGAATCTTTCAGAAGCACCAGAGTGGCCAATCTCCTAAAATACACAAGCACATTAAGTATGAAGCCGCTCAGATGTTGCATTATCAAATAATCAGCATGGAAAAGTTGCAGCTAATCAGTTGCGACAATCAGAAATTATCACATGAAAATCAGTATTTCAGTTCCCCCCCCCTCAAGGTTCCTTGATGCTGGTGACGGGCTCTTGATCTAGGGAATTAGGTCTGCGCTCCAGTTCCCTGAATTAAGCCTAAATACCTTCCATTCCCCCTCACCACAAGCGCTGTATAATCCTACGGGTTTAGCGCTCCCCGGTGATTATAATACTAATAACAATAAAGTTTTTCCCAATTTCTTACGGTCCATAAAATTTTATGTAGGCCTAGTTTACACACTATACATTTTTTTAACAATGGTTCTTGAGTGTTGATCAGGTCCTGAACCACCGCGAGACCTGGTCATGGACCGGGCAGCGGGGGCGTTGACCCCTCGAACACCCTCCAGGTATACCCTCCAGGTATACACTCCAGGTATACACTCCAGGTATACCCTTCAGTACGCTCCAGATATACACTCTAGGTATACCCTCCAGTTATACACTCCAGGTATACCCTTCAGGAGTTCACTCTAGGTATACCCTCCAGGTATTCACTCCAGGAATGCCCTTCAGGTATGCCCTCCAGGTATATACTCCAGGTATACCCTTCAGATATACACTCCAGGTATACGCTCCAGGTATACCCTTCAGATATACACTTCATATATACCCTCCAGGTACACACTCCAGGTATACCCTCCAGGTATACACAAATGAAAAGCAGGGGTGCCACTAGCACGTTAAGAGACAACACAATAAGTGTCAGGAGCCCAAGACTGTTCAACTGCCTCCCAGCATACATAAGGGGGATTACCAATAGACCCTTGGCTGTCTTCAAGCTGGCACTGGACAAACACCTAAAGTCGGTACCTGACCAGCCGGGCTGTGGTTCGTACGTTGGATTGCATGCAGCCAGCAGTAACATCCTGGTTGATCAGGCCCTGATCCACCATGACGCCTGGTCACAGATCGGGCGGCGGGGGTGTTGACCCCCAAACTCTCTCCAGGTAAACTCCAGATGTTATAGACACATAAAAAGAATAGCAAGTTGATTTAGCCCAAATGAAGTCCCACTGGTCAGAAAAGTCAGTCTTTATTGCTTTCACAGAAACTTATTTGATTTAAAAAAAATAGTACCTGATAACATACACAGCTTGACGTCGAGAGATTATTTCCTCTGAAGAAAACACTGAAAGTTTCAAGCCTACCAGAAGATGCATTTTCCAGTTAATAACCCACGGTACGGGTGGGGATCGAACTCACGACAAGTGAGTAGCAAAATTCCAGCTGGGCCAGTTGTTTACGCACTAGCCTGGAGTTTTACGATTCACTTGCCGCGAGTTCGATCCCCACCCGTACCGTGATTTGGCTAAACCCCATGAAACTCTTCAGTCATTTCATGCCATGAATCAGTCAATGAAGACTGATACCCTTCACTGTTATGTTTTAATCAGAGGAAAGCGCTAAAACTGTAGGAGTCACATAGCGCCTGTGAAAATTCGATGAAAGCAAAGGGAATCTGAGCCCAATTCCTTGGATCAAGAACCCCTGACTAGCATCAGGGCAGAATAAGGCAGCCGAACATACGAAAATAATTAAACCGAATCAGTGACTAAATAAACCACCGATAAACCGAATCAAAGACATGATAACCATCGATAAACCGAATCAGGGACTGGATAAACTAAAAATAAACCGAATCAAAGACATAAACCAAATCAGGGACTTAAAAAAACGATAATCCCAATCAGTGACTAAATTAATTAATAATAAACCGAATCAATAAAGAAAGAGTGACGTCAGACATCGTTGAGTGATTCGCTTTCTCTCGCAGTGACGTCAAATAAAACCACGAACTTCCCGTACAGAGCACCGTCTCTCTCTCTCTCCTCTCTCTCTCTCTCTCTCTCTCTCTCTCTCTCTCTCTCTCTCTCTCTCTCTCTCTCTCTCTCTCTCTCTCTCTCTCTCTCTCTCTCTCTCTCTCTCTCTCTCTCTCTCTTTAATAATCTCTATTTAGAGGGAAAAAATAACAGCTTTTATGTCTTCCGTCTACTTTTATTTTTGAAGAAAAGTGAACAAAGGAATTAAAGACAAAACGTTCAATAACAGCGATATATTTAATGAAGCTCCACCGAGGGCGAAACGCTTCTGAGCGAAAAGTTATGCGAATTGAGAGGCTTTAAAAGCAGAGCGGTAAGCTTAGAGATGTCTACGTTTAGCCTATTGACTTGAAAAATGCTCTTGCGTGAGCGAAACGTGCAGGTGGATGAAAAAGACTCGTACATCTCGCCCCACGATGAATGCTGAACGAGGATCCAGTTTCTCTCGTCTTCTCCAATCTGGTGCATTGCCGAGTAGCTGGGAATTAGAACACACTGGCAGCATACTCGCAATCAGGTACATATAGGTATGTAATTAGGTACGTACACACGCAAACAACGTCAGGCCGTTCTTAAGAGGCGGCCTCAAGAAACCCGGAACTCCGGTGCCACCGTAAGGTGACTTCGGTAAATATTAAGATCTACGCCTCGCTTGTCGGGAGAGATCGATTCATGGTTGCAAATGATGCGAAAATAACGAGAGCGGAAAGAGAAGAAGATTACAGAAAGCTGCTTGAAGACGAGGTTCAGTTTGTGCCATAGTGCCATGCTTGATGAGATGGCGTCATCAGCGAATATCAGAGAAGAAGAATTTCATTTTATTGTGTGCCTCTTGGGGGAAAAAATGGCTGATTTACTCTCCTGGGTGACAGGGGAAACCACCAATGGAAATAAGTCACTGTTTGGTTTTTTTTTGGGGGGGGTTATTCTAGGTTCTCTACACATATGCTGCTATGTATGATAATCTATGTAACTGTATTTGTGTATACCTGAATAAACTTACACAATACTGGATAATATAATATTTAGGAGATAGAAGACAAGGACATTCATTGAGTGAATATTATTATTATTATTATTATTATTATTATTATTATTATTATTATTATTATTATTATTATTATTATTATTATTATTATTATTATTATTATTATCAAAAAGAAGCGCTAAATCCTTGAGTGGTGAAAAATACGAATGAGACCAGTTACAAGTAGACTTCCACAGGAATCAATGCCATGACCAAAACTTTATATACGTAGAAGACCTGTCAAGAGACATTTACCAGTGTGTATTAATGTGTGTAGACGATACCGAGCTAATGAGAGGACAGCCAACGCATGATGACAGTACTCAACCGCAAGAATATCTGAGCAAACAACGGGAATGTCTGAAAATGCGAGACATCAGAACAAGGAAACACAAGTAGACTCTAAATCTGAAGGTATACCAGTAGAGCACTTGGTTAGAGCATCGTGACTCTGAGAGTAGTGAAAGGGTGGAACGAACTCTAAAAGGATGCAGTGGGGTCAACACAATACACCACTTAAAAAAATAGGAAGGAAATGAGATAAGACCAGAAGCTGAGTTTGACCCCAAAACCATACACACACATACAGGTGGGCGGACATTACTACGGAAATAACTCTACTTTCTCCTGCAATACTCACTAGACATTCACGTGGTGGAGAGTCAGTGGATGTGATCTCTCGACCTACGGACATCAAATACTGAATGAGATAGTAATAGAAAAGCTTACGTACGCATGGGGGACCTATAATAAGATAGGGGGAAGAAAGACTAGAGCACAGATCCAATTCCCTAGACCAAAAGTCCCTCATCAGCGTCAAGGAACCTCCCTTCAAGGGGACAACCGAACACAAAAACTTGAAGATAAACACAATAAATATATGTATACAGGAACACACACACACACATTACCCACTTCTCTCATCCCGCTTGTATTCTAAGCCACATACTTCCTGCTTTTATATATACTTTCTTTAATTCTCACTCATATATCCACGCCAACTTGATCAGTGATTTCCCATTCCAACTCTCTCACTCAATTTCGCTTTGTTAAACTCACTGTTAAGATAAGAAGCGTTTTGTGTGTGTCTTTGCATCATTTTGTTAAGACATCCTGTAATCTTTCACCTTCATCCTGTAATCATCCAGCTTCTTCTTCTTCTTCTTCTTCTTCTTCTTCTTCTTCTTCTTCTTCTTCTTCTTCTTCTTCTTCTTCTTCTTCTTCTTCTTCTTCTTCTTCTAAACATCAACAATTAATGCTTTTTCACACCCGAGTTTAACAAAGCAACTTTGAGAGTTAAGATAAGATAAGATTTCATTCGGATTTTTAACCCCGGAGGGTTAGCCACCCAGGATAACCCAAGAAAGTCAGTGCGTCATCGAGGACTGTCTAACTTATTTCCATTGGGGTCTTTAAATCTTGTCCCCCAGGATGCGACCCACACCAGTCGACTAACACCCAGGTACCTATTTGCTTATGATTATTACTTACAGGAGCATTGGAAACCAAGACGCTGATGCGGGAGTTTCAGTCGCCTTCTAGGAAATATGTCTAGAGGAGAGGGATCTTCTTCCACTTTCTCCTCAGCAACTGGAAAAACACTTCAGAGTTTTAAGAAGTATTAAGAAACACTGGAAAGTAAAGGCAACTTATAATTATTGCAAATAACAATTAATAAGATTTTTTTTTTTTAAATAATCTGGCCGTCTCCCACCGAGGAAATGTGACCTGTTGAGAAGAAAAACAGTCACCATAATTCATTCATTCGTTGTCTTGCCAGAAGCGTGCCTGTATCACAACTCCGATAATCCACCTTACTGCAGCATCAAAAGTTCAGCCATAGTTAGTGTTGTATTAACTAGCCTCTGATTAAATTCATGTACGCCACTCGGAGTGCCTTACACACTGGCCTGGAGTTTTACTACTCTATCAATATGCGTTTAAACCCCACCCGTTCCCTGGTTTATTTACAATCGTGCTATGACGATTTCATGAGTCGTGATGGTCTTTTGTTGACAGTTATTAAGACAAAAGCACAAGTTATAGAATTAGCTTCCACTGGGACAACAAATAGAGATATAGAATAAGAAATTAGCTTCCTCTCACCGTGCTAGCATCCTGGTGATCCTGACTTCCTCTCACCGTGCTAGCATCCTGGTGATCCTGACTTCCTCTCACCGTGCTAGCATCCTGGTGATCCTAGCTTCCTCTCACCGTGCTAGCATCCTGGTGATCCTGACTTCCTCTCACCGTGCTAGCATCCTGGTGATCCTAGCTTCCTCTCACCGTGCTAGCATCCTGGTGATCCTGACTTCCTCTCACCGTGCTAGCATCCTGGTGATCCTGACTTCCTCTCACCGTGCTAGCATCCTGGTGATCCTGACTTCCTCTCACCGTGCTAGCATCCTGGTGATCCTGACTTCCTCTCACCGTGCTAGCATCCTGGTGATCCTAGCTTCCTCTCACCGTGCTATCATCCTGGTGATCCTGACTTCCTCTCACCGTGCTAGCATCCTGGTGATCCTACCTTCCTCTCACCGTGCTAGCATCCTGGTGATCCTACCTTCCTCTCACCGTGCTAGCATCCTGGTGATCCTACCTTCCTCTCACCGTGCTAGCATCCTGGTGATCCTAACTTCCTCTCACCGTGCTAGCATCCTGGTGATCCTGACTTCCTCTCACCGTGCTAGCATCCTGGTGATCCTAACTTCCTCTCACCGTGCTAGCATCCTGGTGATCCTGACTTCCTCTCACCGTGCTAGCATCCTGGTGATCCTAACTTCCTCTCACCGTGCTAGCATCCTGGTGATCCTAGCTTCCTCTCACCGTGCTAGCATCCTGGTGATCCTGACTTCCTCTCACCGTGCTAGCATCCTGGTGATCCTGACTTCCTCTCACTGTGCTAGCATCCTGGTGATCCTGACTTCCTCTCACCGTGCTAGCATCCTGGTGATCCTAGCTTCCTCTCACCGTGCTAGCATCCTTGTGATCCTAGCTTCCTCTCACCGTGCTAGCATCCTGGTGATCCTGACTTCCTCTCACCGTGCTAGCATCCTGGTGATCCTGACTTCCTCTCACCGTGCTAGCATCCTGGTGATCCTAGCTTCCTCTCACCGTGCTAGCATCCTGGTGATCCTGACTTCCTCTCACCGTGCTAGCATCCTGGTGATCCTGACTTCCTCTCACCGTGCTAGCATCCTAGTGATCCTAACTTCCTCTCACCGTGCTAGCATCCTGGTGATCCTGGCTTCGTCTCATAGTGCTAGCATCCTGGTGATCCTAGCTTCCTCTCACCGTGCTAGAATCCTGGTGATCCAGGCTTCCTCTCACTGTGCTAGAAAAATGGTGATCCTAACTTCCTCTCACCGTGCTAACATCCTGGTGATCCTGACTTCCTCTCACCGTGCTAGAATCATGGTGATCCTAACTTCCTCTCACCGTGCTAGCATCCTGGTGATCCTAACTTCCTCTCACCGTGCTAGCATCCTGGTGATCCTAGCTTCCTCTCACCGTGCTAGAATCCTTGTGATCCTAGCTTCCTCTCACTGTGCTAGCATCCTTGTGATCCTAGCTTCCTCTCACCGTGCTAGCATCCTGGTGATCCTACCTTCCTCTCACCGTGCTAGCATCCTGGTGATCCTACCTTCCTCTCATCGTGCTAGAATCCTTGTGATCCTAGCTTCCTCTCACCGTGCTAGCATCCTTGTGATCCTAGCTTCCTCTCACCGTGCTAGCATCCTGGTGATCCTGGCTTCCTCTCACCGTGCTAGCATCCTGGTGATCCTGACTTCCTCTTACCGTGCTAGCATTTTGGTGATCCTGACTTCATCTCACCGTGCTAGCATCCTGGTGATCCAGGCTTCCCCTCACCGTGCTAGCATCCTGATCCTGGCTTCCTCTCACCGTGCTAGCATCCTGGTGATCCTGACTTCCTCTTACCGTGCTAGCATTTTGGTGATCCTGACTTCCTCTTACCGTGCTAGCACTTTGGTGATCCTGACTTCCTCTCACCGTGCTAACATCCTGGTGATCCTAGCTTCCTCTCACCGTGTTAGCATCCTGGTGATCCTGACTCCTCTCACAGTGCTAGCATCCTGGTGATCCTGACTTCCTCTCACCGTGCTAACATCCTGGTGATCCTGACTTCCTCTCACCGTGCTAACATCCAGGTGATCCTGACTTCCTCTCACAGTGCTAGCATCCTGGTGATCCTGACTTCCTCTTACCGTGCTAGCATTTTGGTGATCCTGACTTCATCTCACCGTGCTAGCATCCTGGTGATCCAGGCTTCCCCTCACCGTGCTAGCATCCTGATCCTGGCTTCCTCTCACCGTGCTAGCATCCTGGTGATCCTGACTTCCTCTTACCGTGCTAGCATTTTGGTGATCCTGACTTCCTCTTACCGTGCTAGCACTTTGGTGATCCTGACTTCCTCTCACCGTGCTAACATCCTGGTGATCCTAGCTTCCTCTCACCGTGTTAGCATCCTGGTGATCCTGACTCCTCTCACAGTGCTAGCATCCTGGTGATCCTGACTTCCTCTCACCGTGCTAACATCCTGGTGATCCTGACTTCCTCTCACCGTGCTAACATCCAGGTGATCCTGACTTCCTCTCACAGTGCTAGCATCCTGGTGATCCTGACTTCCTCTCACCGTGCTAACATCCTGGTGATCCTGACTCCTCTCACAGTGCTAGCATCCTGGTGATCCTGACTTCCTCTCACCGTGCTAGAATCATGGTGATCCTGACTTCCTCTTACCGTGGTAGAATCATGGTGATCCTGACTTCCTCTTACCGTGGTAGAATCATGGTGATCCTGACTTCCTCTTACCGTGGTAGAATCATGGTGATCCTGACTTCCTCTCACCGTGTTAGCATCCTGGTGATATTGACAGGGAAAGTATAGCCCCACACGACCTTCCTGGTACACCCATTCTTGCTACACATCCAGCATGTTGATATTGCTTTCTCTCAGGTACACTCACTCTCCCTGTGATTTCCGGCGTCCTGAGGAGGTTGTGGTGCTTCCTTTACAGTTACTCTTAACTGTTCTTCCCATTAATTAAAAAAAAGGTATAATAGATTAAAATTGATGGTGTGAATTTATATATATATTTTTAAGGTGTGTTTGCATGATTACCGTTTATTCACGCACACATACAGGCACCCACACACACACACACACACACACACACACACACACACACACACACACACACACACACACACACACACACACACACACACACACACACACACAAACAAACACACACAAACACACAGGAGACAGGATCCATACATAGCTTTAAGGAGAGGTATGATAAAGCTCACGGAGCGGGAAGAGTGACCAGGTAGCGGCCAGGTGAAGAGGCGGGGCCAGGAGCTGTGAACCGACCCCTGCAAGCACAACTAGATGAGTACAGCTAGGTGAATACACACACACACACACACACTCACACACACACACACACACACACACACACACACACACACACACACACACACACACACACACACACACACACACACACACACATTCTCAACAGGTGTGGGAGGCGTGTTCATATGTATTCAACAGGTATGGAAGATGTGTCCAGTTCTATATTAAACTGGTGTGGGAGATGTGTTCACCAGATATGGAAGGAGTGTTGAACAGGTGTGGGAGGAGTGTTGAGCAGGTATGGGAAGAGTGTTGAACAACGAGCAGCTATGTATACTGTAACTAATGACATCATCAATAATACACAGCTTCCATTCCATTACAACGAACTCAAGACATCTTTCAGAAAAAAACACCTTTTTTTGAGACGTTTCGCCCTGATGATGGTCTCGAAAGACAAGTTATTTTACGGACGCTGCATCATCCGAGGAAATTATCCTCCTATCCCACAAGCCCAGCCCCCTCTACTTCAATGCACACAAGAAAAGGAATAGTGTAGAGTGCACCATGAGTTTACAATGTCGGTAAATATCAGACACAGCATTTACAAGTTATCACAATGAAACTAAAGTCCCAATTGATTGAATAAAATTTGAAAACTGACACACAGCCATAAAATAATATATATTGACGTTGAGTTTAGTTGAATATATCTGAGTCTACCTCCTCCTCAGACTGGCTTCAGTATTTAATGGCTGATGCATCTGACAGCTAATTAATAAGATTAGTTTGTGTGCGAACAAATTTGCTAATGTGCTAAATTATTTTTAAAACTTGTAATGGGTAGAATTCGAGCGATAACTCGAGAATGCCTCTTCTGCTCGGCTTCAAATTTACAGCCTTGGTATATATATATTGTTTTTAAAAGCAAACTTCACGTTGCTATCAGGGTTCATAAGCCTCAATTTGCCTTTTTTTCTGTAAATAGCAATGTTGATTTCCAGTCAGTAACTAAAGAATTCATCGTCCTATCGGCTTCAAACCCTAACACTGGTGCTTGGAAAAGTATGACGGCTTATAAGTTTGAAATTTTAATGAAATTTCCCCCCCCCCCAAAAAAAAAAATTTGCAATCCTTGGATTCAAAACAGTTACTGTAGAATGTCTTTTCCGGTTGGCTTCAAACTTCCACTGTTGATGGACTTTATTAAAACAAATCTCGGTTTTCAATCTGAGTTGTGTAAATTATAAATTGCCAATTTTAATAAATTAATTAATAAATAAATTAATCACTGGTGCATCTTGGAAGATTTTTTTTTCGTGTTAAATTTAAGCTTCGTTCGTATCAATTTGCCAATTTTAGACTTTTTTTTAGCAAATTTCTGTTTCTTAAATTTAACCAAAAATAAAAATGTTTTCATAGGTGATTGTAGAGAATTTTAAATAGAAAAGAAATTTGAACAGAATGAGAAATATTAAATATTCGCGTTTTAGTTGCGTTTTTATTTTTTTTTTTTTAATATTGCGTGGAAATAACCGATCCACTGTTAGCTACAGTCTTCTCGTCCCATCCCTCCCAAAGTTCTCCTTTATACCCTCAGAACAACTAATCCAACTGGTTTGAAATTTTCACCTCTGGTCAGCTATTACTGGGTGAAGGTTCGTGGTGTAACTAGCAACTGCAGTCCCCTTTCCCAAGTTTCTCTATTTTATGTTGGCCATTACCAAAGTGGTTCCCCGCGAGATACCTTGTAAAAGCCTCTTCTGTGGCTAAAAATATTGGTAATCGTGTGTCCTAATTAGACGAAGATTGATGTTGTTAATGGAGTTTGTAGGTGCCGTCTACTTACCTGGGAGGGTGTACCTGGAGGGTAATCCGGGGATCAGCGCCCCAGAGGCCCGGTCCATGACCAGGCAAAAGCCACTTTCAATCCTGACATGGTATAGTAATATTTTAAACTGTGTAACTGGATCATGCGTTCTGATGAGGTGACTTGATGCTGGTGAGGGGAAGGAGCTCTTGATCCAAGAACTGGATCTATTTTCCATTGTTTTGGATCGAATTTGAATGCGCTATTTCAGTGCGCTTGGTTTGAGATACAGGGGATTGTTATACAATAAGGGGATACCTTTCTCAACTCTCGCAGTGACTGAAATACGTCTATTTCTAATTGTTTCAACCATTCATCTTTTCCACCCCAAAAACCATCTTGAATCATCCTGTCTCATAACGTTAAAAATTCGGGTAGCCGAGACGAACGTCTTCGCCGCTGTCGAAGACAGAGCGTCAACCGCTACTTCGTAAACACTGCACCGTAACCTGAGGCCACGAAAATATGGGTACTGTCACGATGTCTGGAAGCGCGCACTTCGGATTTACTGAGCGGCAGGTGGAGGGCGACACGCCCATGGTTTCTGGAGGAGCGCTCTCGTCTAGGAATGACGGGAGCGTCATGCACAAAGGGTGAAAGACCGTCAGGTGAGGCCCTGTGATCGAAGACATCATGGTGGGGGGCGAGAGAGAGAGAGAGAAGGGGAGAAAACCTCTATATAAACGCGACCTACTTGTGTTGTGTGCGTTTAACAGCTTGGTCATGCACCTGCACCCATATTGAACTATGCATTACTGATGTACAGCCATTACAATACTACAGGTAGTACGTTTGTGCATCCATCACAAGAACTACAGATAGTGCATTTGTACATCTATCACAGAAGATACACGTAGCACATTGTAAAGCCATCACAAATGCACATCCATAGCTACATAGAAATAGTGATACAGAGGTACGTGAAACTGACATTACCTTGCCAGAAAAACAGTGTACAGGTGTTTATTATACAAAGGGAGTTGAATGAGATGAAAAATGAGGTGAAGAGGAGTTAGAGGTTATGAATGCAATACTGTCAGCATCGAAAATTACAATAATGTTGAATAAGACTCACGAGACACAAAGAGCGTTATTTACAGCAGTAACCACAAATTAATTCTTATAACAGGAATTACAATCATACACATACACACGAGTATGTAGAGCCAATGTGGAACCCTCACCCAGATGAACACAGAGGGAAGGACGAGGAAGCACAAAGACTGGTGCTGTAGTTGTAAGGACAAAGCCATGAAGCAAGATTGTCAAACCTTATGCCACTTAAACCACCAAGAACAAGACGGGATGTAATCAGGTTCAAGCAGCAGTGAAATAGGTACCTTAGTGTTACTCTCCTGACACCTGCCGCCAATGCTATTGGCGGTTAATTGTTGTGGGTGGCATCACAAGGAGAGAATACATCACCACCATCACCACCACTACCACCACCACCATCACCACCACTACTACCACTACCACCACCACCCACATAATTACCATTACCACCTGCCTACAATACACCTGGATTACGATATTCACCATATGTTGTCATTAGCCATTTCTGCGTCCCTAACACATGACTTTTTCTAATGTTGCTCATTTACTCACCTATTTGTATTCACCTATTTGTACTCATCTATTTTTACTCACCTATTTGTACTCACCTATTTGTACTCACCTATTGGTACTCACCTATTTGTATTCACCTATTTGCACTCACCTATTTGTACTCACCTATTTGTACTCACCTATTTGTACTCACCTATTTGTACTCACCTATTTGTACCCATCTATTTGTACTCACCTATTTGTACTCACCTATTTGTATTCGCCTATTTGCACTCACCTATTTGTACTCACTTATTTGCACTCACCTATTTGTATTCACTAATTTGTTGCTGCAGGAGTCTCAGCTCCTGACCCCGCCTCTCCGCTGGCTGCGTGAGCTCTATCACACCTGTTCTTAAAGCTACGTGTAGATTCTGCCTCTACCACTTTGCTGTCTAAGTTGTTCCAATTTCTTAGGCTAAATAAGTATTTCCTAACATCCTGTGACTTATCTGTGTTTTTAACTTCCAGCTGTGTCCTCGTGTCCACCCTGTCAATTCCTCTTAGTATTTTGTACGTCGTAATCATGTCATCTTTGGTCCTTCTGCCCTCTAGTGTCGCAAGGTTTAGCTCCTCTAGACTCTCCTCATAGGTCATACTCCTCAGCTCTAGAACTATTCTCGTTGCAAACCTTTGCACTTTTTCCAGCTTCTTTGTATGTTTAATGAGATGCGGGTTCCATACTGGTGCTGCGTACTCCAAGACTGGCGAATGCCTCCTTGTTTAGGTTACTAAAAGTTATCCTTTAATTTTACCAGTCTTGTATTTGTTGTAGCAGTTATTCGGTTGAGGTGTGACTCAGGTGAAATGCTCGAAGCAATGCTTACCCAAAGACCCTTCTCTTTCTCCAGGAGTAGCCTTAGTCCCCCGGAGCCTGTTCACTGTCCCTGGTCTTCTTTGCCCTTTCCCGATTTTCACAACTTTGCATATGTTAGGGTTAAAATCTAGCAGCCACTTGTCAGACCTGGTTACCTGGAGGTTACCTGGAGGTTATTCCGGGGATCAACGCCCCCGCGGCCCAGTCCAGGACCAGGCCTCCCTATGGATCAGGGCCTGATCAACTAGGCTGTTACTGCTGGCCGCATGCAGGCCAACGTACGAGCCACAGCCCGGCTGATCCGGCACTGACTTTAGGTATCTGTCCAGCTCTCTTTGAAGGCAGCCAGGGGCTTATTGGCAATTCCCCTAATGCTTGATGGGAGGCTGTTGAACAGTTTTGGGCCCCGGACACTTATGGTGTTTTCCCTTAGTGTACCAATGGCGCCCCTACTTTCTATTGGGGGCATTTTGCATCGCCTGCCCAGTCTTTTACTTTCGTAGGGAGTGATTTCTGTGTGCAGATTTGGGACCATTCTTTCCAAGATTTTCCAAGTGTATATTATGATATATCTCTCCCTCCTGCGTTCCAACGAGTACAAGTCAAGTGCTTCCAAGCGTTCCCAGTAGTTAAGGTGCTTGACAGAACTTATACGTGCAGTAAAGGATCTCTGTACACTCTCTAGATCTGCGATTTCACCTGCTTTGAATGGAGATGTTAATGTACAGCAGTATTCCAGCCTAGAGAGAACAAGTGATTTGAAAAGGATCATCACTGGCTTGGCATCTCTCGTTTTGAAAGTTCTCATTATCCATCCTATCATTTTCTTTGCACGTGCGATCGTGGCACTGTTGTGATCCTTGAAAGTGAGATCCTCAGACATTACTACTCCCAGGTCCCTTACATAATTGTTCCGCTCTATTGTATGGCCGGAGTCAGTAGTATACTCTGTTCTAGTTATTATCTCCTCCAGTTTTCCATAACGGAGTAGTTGGAATTTGTCCTCATTGAACATCATATTGTTTACCGTTGCCCACTGGAAAACTTTGTTTATATCTTCTTGGAGGTTAACCGCGTCCTCAGCAGATGACAGCCTCATGCAGATCCTAGTATCATCCGCAAAGGATGATACGGTGCTGTGGTGTATATCTCTGTCTATGTCTGATATGAGGATAAGGAATAAGATGGGGGCGAGTACTGTGCCTTGTGGAACAGAGCTCTTCACTATGGCAGCCTCCGATTTAACTCTGTTGACCACTACTCTTTGTGTTCGATTTGTTAGGAAGTTGAAGATCCATCTCCCCATTTTCCCAGTTATTCCTTTAGCACGTATTTTATGGGTTATTACGTCATGATCGCATTTGTCAAAAAGCTTTTGCAAAGTCTGTGTATATTACATCTGCATTCTGATTTTCTTCCAGTGCATCCAAGGCCATGTCATAGTGATCCAGTAGTTGTGAGAGGCAGGAGCGACCTTCCCTGAACCCTTGTTGCCCTGGATTGTGCAGATTTTGGGAATCCAGGTGATTTGCAATCCTGCTTCTTAGCACTCTTTCAAAGATTTTTATGATGCGGGACGTCAGAGCTATTGGTCTATAGTTCTTAGCTAATGTTTTGCTGCCACCTTTATGGAGTGGGGCTATATCCGTTGTTTTAAGTGACTGTGGAATTTCACCCATGTCCAAGCTCTTCCTCCATAGTGTACTTAGGGCACGCGAGAGGGGTTTCTTGCAGTTCTTAATGAAAACAGAGTTCCACGAGTCTGGGCCCGGGGCTGAGTGCATAGGCATGTTGTCAATGGCTTTTTCGAAATCTATCGGAGATAGGGTAATGTCGGAAATCTGGCATACATTTATGGAGTTTTGAGGCTCATTCATGAAAAAATCATTTGCGTCGTCGATCCTCAGACCGATTAGTGGTTCACTAAACACAGAGTCGTACTGGGATTTCAATATTTCACTCATTTCCTTGTTGTCATCTGTGTAAGTCCCATCCTGTCTGAGTAAGGGCCCGATACTAGATGTGGTATTTGCCTTGTTTTTGGCATATGAAAAGAAATATTTTGAATTTCTTTCAATTTCACTAATAGCTTTAAGCTCCTCCTGCCTCTCCTGGTTCCTGTAAGAGTCATTTAACTTAAGTTCGATAGTTTCCACTTCCCTGGTCAGCGCCTCCTTTCGTGTATCAGATATTCAAGCACTCCTGCAGCTTGTCCAGATCCATTTGTAGTCTTTCCTGGTCTGTTCCAGTTTGTTTTCTCCTCATTAGACTTGCCTTTGGTTATTTGATTATCACATGGCACAATAAAGTCGTGACGTCATAATAAGGTCATGCATAAGACTGCAGTATGAAATTGACCTTTATTTTTGCCAGCTAATTGTAATATTTACCTTCTGACCAGTGAATCGAACTTAATGCAAACTTAAAGTCACAATACTGAGGATGGAACCAATAATTCAGCTCTTCGGAGAGGAATTTTCTTGGGGGCAACGTTTCACTCCATCCTGGACCATTACCAAGTCAGAATATGATGATGGTCCGGGATGGATCGAAAGGTGATTAAAGTTTTCTCTCAGTCTTTAATTAGTTGTGTAAACAGCACTTAATCTTCAAAGATCCTCTGTTTAAATTTGCTTAAAACATCGAAGATCTGTTTGATTGAAGATGAGACTTGTTTTTGTGAGTAAAAACGTTCAGAGAAACGAGGGGGAAGAGAGAAGACATAAACAAAATGGAGAAACGTTCGAGATAACGAGAAGGTAGAAACAAGATGATAGAAACTATAAGGTTAGGTACTAGAAGGGAGAAACATCACAGAAAGGAGAATGGAGAAACGAGGAGGTAGAAACGGTAAAGGTAGAGAGAAGTGAGGTGGCAAGCATTCCCCAGCGGTACACCAGCAGTTCCTTGCGGTGAATGGCTCAGTCAGTAGTGTGTGAGGCGTGGATGTGAGAGGTTCCCGTTGGTGAGCTCTCTCTCTCTCTCTCTCACTGCAGTCACAGTCTTGAGAAGCAGTGAGCAACAGTGTCTGGTGAACTGTGCTTTAAGGACTTTAAAACATTATGAAACACTGGATTATACTGAGTGCAGTGCTAGCCACGGGTAAGTCATTTTCCGGACTTTTGTTTTGAGAATTCAGACTTCATCTGGGGAAAAGCTAAAGTTATTGTGTGTATGTATTTCCGCAAGGCCTTTGATAGAACTCTATACAGAAGACTATTGAAGAAAGTAGCGGCACACGGAATCGAAGGATAAATTATCTTCTGGATCGAGACATAGTTGACCAACAGGGCATCAGAGAGATGGCATAAATAGGGAGAAATCAGAATAGTGACTTGTTGCCAGTGGTGTTCCGCAGGAGCCAGTGTTGGGTCCCTTTTTTCTCACAATCTACATAAATACGTAGATGAAGGAATACAAAGTGATAAAGGCATATTTGCTGATAACAGTAAAATAGGCAATCCAGTAAATTACGATACAGATTCCAGAGCTGTACGAAATGCTCTATATAGGTTAAAGCAATGATTAGAGAAGTGGCAGAAGCAGTTTAATGTACGTAAAGCCTTACTGAAGTCCATATAACCACCAGTCCCTGATTACCTCATCTTTTGTATATAGTTCTACTGTTTTCTAATTATGTCCTTGAATTTGTATCGATAAAGCCACTGGATGGCGAAACGTCTACAGTAAAGGTACCGAGATGGTGCACATGTGTCTAATTCTTTATCTTGTCGGTATTGTGTACCATACCTATACAAGATGGGTTCTAAGTATATCGGCTATAACTGACTCAACTAATTTACCTACGGTGGAGGTGTGGCTTATTGGGCGGTAATTAGATGGTAATGACTTATCCCCTGCTTTCACGTCTCCAACATTACAAAAGATTCCTATATGTTGCATAAGTGTCTCAATCTTCAACTTATCGATTTTTAAAACCATTTATCACAACATTACAACTCACTGAAGGGATAAAATGAAAGGGCTAGTTAGTGGCTCACTAATTTCCCTCTGTTTAAAAATTGTTGAGAGAAGTACACGAATGGTCTGTTTAAACATGTTTTCATCTCGTTCTTCATCCATTTCGGATGATTTCTATTCGATCTTACTTCTCTATAGGGGATATATATGCTCTTTGGGCGGCATATAGATCATTGGGCTGCGGTTCGTACAGCCAGCAGTAAGAACCTGGTTGATCCCCCATGAGGCCGCAGGGGCGTTGACCCCCGAAACCCTCTCCAGGTATACTCCAGGTATACTCCAGGTATACAGATAGTTCTCTCTGTTACCCCAGTCAACACATGACAGAAGAGAAAGCTCATTCCGGTTGCGCTTCTGCGAAGCTCTAGAGCACTGGTCGTCCTGCTGTGAAGCTCTCGAGCGTATGGTCATGCTGCTGTGAAGCTCTCGAGCGTATGGTCGTGCTGCTGGGAAGGCGTAGAGCGTATGGTCGTGCTGCTGGGAAGGCGTAGAGCGTATGGTCGTGCTGCTGGGAAGGCGTAGAGCGTATGGTCGTGCTGCTGGGAAGGCGTAGAGCGTATGGTCGTGCTGCTGGGAAGGCGTAGAGCGTATGGTCGTGCTGCTGGGAAGGCGTAGAGCGTATGGTCGTGCTGCTGGGAAGGCGTAGAGCGTATGGTCGTGCTGCTGGGAAGGCGTAGAGCGTATGGTCGTGCTGCTGGGAAGGCGTAGAGCGTATGGTCGTGCTGCTGGGAAGGCGTAGAGCGTATGGTCGTGCTGCTGGGAAGGCGTAGAGCGTATGGTCGTGCTGCTGGGAAGGCGTAGAGCGTATGGTCGTGCTGCTGGGAAGGCGTAGAGCGTATGGTCGTGCTGCTGGGAAGGCGTAGAGCGTATGGTCGTGCTGCTGGGAAGGCGTAGAGCGTATGGTCGTGCTGCTGGGAAGGCGTAGAGCGTATGGTCGTGCTGCTGGGAAGGCGTAGAGCGTATGGTCGTGCTGCTGGGAAGGCGTAGAGCGTATGGTCGTGCTGCTGGGAAGGCGTAGAGCGTATGGTCGTGCTGCTGGGAAGGCGTAGAGCGTATGGTCGTGCTGCTGGGAAGGCGTAGAGCGTATGGTCGTGCTGCTGGGAAGGCGTAGAGCGTATGGTCGTGCTGCTGGGAAGGCGTAGAGCGTATGGTCGTGCTGCTGGGAAGGCGTAGAGCGTATGGTCGTGCTGCTGGGAAGGCGTAGAGCGTATGGTCGTGCTGCTGGGAAGGCGTAGAGCGTATGGTCGTGCTGCTGGGAAGGCGTAGAGCGTATGGTCGTGCTGCTGGGAAGGCGTAGAGCGTATGGTCGTGCTGCTGGGAAGGCGTAGAGCGTATGGTCGTGCTGCTGGGAAGGCGTAGAGCGTATGGTCGTGCTGCTGGGAAGGCGTAGAGCGTATGGTCGTGCTGCTGGGAAGGCGTAGAGCGTATGGTCGTGCTGCTGGGAAGGCGTAGAGCGTATGGTCGTGCTGCTGGGAAGGCGTAGAGCGTATGGTCGTGCTGCTGGGAAGGCGTAGAGCGTATGGTCGTGCTGCTGGGAAGGCGTAGAGCGTATGGTCGTGCTGCTGGGAAGGCGTAGAGCGTATGGTCGTGCTGCTGGGAAGGCGTAGAGCGTATGGTCGTGCTGCTGGGAAGGCGTAGAGCGTATGGTCGTGCTGCTGGGAAGGCGTAGAGCGTATGGTCGTGCTGCTGGGAAGGCGTAGAGCGTATGGTCGTGCTGCTGGGAAGGCGTAGAGCGTATGGTCGTGCTGCTGGGAAGGCGTAGAGCGTATGGTCGTGCTGCTGGGAAGGCGTAGAGCGTATGGTCGTGCTGCTGGGAAGGCGTAGAGCGTATGGTCGTGCTGCTGGGAAGGCGTAGAGCGTATGGTCGTGCTGCTGGGAAGGCGTAGAGCGTATGGTCGTGCTGCTGGGAAGGCGTAGAGCGTATGGTGCGTTGTGTAAGGTTCTTTAACGTGAAAAAAAATTCCCTGTGCAGTTTTAAAAGAAATATGAGCAAAAACGCTAGAACATAATACTTCTTAGAAAACGTTTCGCTCCTTGGACCTAGCTCGTTTCTAACATAAGGTCGTGATGAACAGTGTTCGAAGGAATTAATGTAAAGGTTTTCGTCTGGCTGCCTTCAAGAGAGAGCTGGACAGATACCTAAAGTCAGTGCCGGATCAGCCGGGCTGTGGCTCGTACGTCGGACTGCGTGCGGCCAGCAGTAACAGCCTAGCGCGACGGGCTGGAGTTTTGAGACTCTATGACCGCGGGTTCAATCCCGGCCGGGGGTATGGTTTAACAGCCTAGTTGATCAGGCCCTGATCCATCGGAAGGCCTGGTCGTGGACCGGGCCGCGGGGGCGTTGATCCCCGGAATAACCTCCAGGTAACCTCCAGGTAGAGACCGAAATATAAGCGCTCTCCGGTCTCTGTGCTCTGTAAGTCTGGTCTAGTGGTTTTCTTGCCTTAATAACCTGTTGATGTTGGGTTAGTCTGTGTTCTAGTGGTCTGGTTGTACGATTTTCTTGCCTTTAAAATCTCTGTGTTAGTTAGTCTGTGTTGTTGGGTTTTTCTTGCGTTTTCTTGCCTCTAAAATCTTTTTTAAGCTACGTACAAAGATTCGCAGATTTGCAGCGGCGTCCCGGAGGCGCTGGGAACATAGACTTGTTGTCTTGTTCCGAATGCTGACTTTAATTCAAGGAGAGAGAGAGAGAGAGAGAGAGAGAGAGAGAGAGAGAGAGAGAGAGAGAGAGAGAGAGAGAGAGAGAGGTAATAGCTGAGCCATTACACACAAACAAGAATGCTGTAAAAGCAAATGATATTAAAAGAACATAGGGATGAGAGGAACGATGGAGGGAGGGAGGGGAGAATTAATGGAGGGAAGGGGAAGGATGGAGAGAGGATGGGAGAACAAACGTAAGTGTTAGATACGCTAATTAACTGGAAATTTCAGTGGTGTGTGTGTGTGTGTGTGTGTGTGTGTGTGTGTGTGTGTGTGTGTGTGTGTGTGTGTGTGTGTGTGTGTGTGTGTGTGTGTGTGTGTGTGTGTGTGTGTGTATGTGTGGTCTTGGATAACATGCGGGCGCATTATTGGCCCCGCATATGTGTTTACCCACCTGTAGTGACAGGGGGTCGAGTCTCAGCTCCTGGTCCCGCTTCTTAATCTTCTATCGACCTGTATTAACACCTCGTCGCCTCTGCGCTCTGTCATATCTGTTCGTGAAGCTGCGTATGGAAGATTCATGTGCCTTTGCGATGTATATTCTGTGAATGACTCTCACTAAGAGATTCTCCTCCTTGCAGTGTACACGAACTCCCACGACCGACCTTGAACGACCTTTCACGACCTTACATGACTTTGCACGACCTTGCACTTGCAGTACGTACACCTGTCTGACCACCCATGCAGGAGACACACACAGCTTCCGGTACTCTATTTCGTTCCTTTCCCATATCCAATATTTCTCATCAACTTCACGTCATCCACTAGGAGTCGTTCGTACAAGTTTAATCATGTTTGTACACTTATATATGAGAAATATCAGAGGTTCACTAGCAAGGTTTTTCATTTTGTTTACAATATGATGATTCCTCTCATGCTTTACACCTTGAAACTTTGAGTTTGGAAATAAATTTGGAGTAAATACTGTGATAATTGACGACGTGTTTCTGCGTAGTGTAACACAAGTGGTGTTACACTCTTGGTATTTAAGCAATCTGATACCTCACGTGTTTCCACTCTCTCTGTCTCTCTCTGTTTTTCTCTCTCTCTTTCTCTTTCTCTCTCTCTCTCTCTCTCTCTCTCTCTCTCTCTCTCTCTCTCTCTCTCTCTCTCTCTCTCTCTCTCTCTCTCTCTCTCTCTCTCTCTCTCTCTCTCTCTTTCTCTTTCTCTTTCTCTTTCTTTCTCTCTCTTTCTAAGTCCTCTGGCTCGAAAACAGCCTGACTGATCCAAGACCAGGCAGCAGTAATCAGTCAGTGGATCAATCCTCGGTCATGTATATATATACATATATATATATATATATATATATATATATATATATATATATATATATATATATATATATGTCGTGCCGAATAGACAGAACTTGCAATCTTGGCTTAAATAGCAACGCTCATCTTGCCATATAGGACAAGTGAAAATTTGTGTATGCAATAATTTCGCCAAAATCATTCTGAATCTAACGAAAAAAATATATTTGATTGTGTTTGTTTAATACTAAATTACTGTAAACGTGTTTAAAATATATTTAGTTGGGTTAGGCTAAAATAAATTGTTCTTGTTATAATAAGGTTAGGTAAGTTTTCTAAGATGCTTTTGGTGCAAATTTAAAATTTTTTACATTAACATTATTGAAAAAAATATATCTTTAAACGTATAAGAGAAAATTTCATAAAGGACTTAATTTTAAATGAGTTCTTGCTAATTGACCAGTTTTACATATTCGGCACGACATATATATATATATATATATATATATATATATATATATATATATATATATATATATATATATATATATATATATATTACATACATATACAGGTGTGTGTATGTGTGTGTACTCATCCATTTGTGTCTGCTGGGGTCGATTCAAAGCTCCTGGCCCCGCCTCTTTGCTGGTCGCTACTAGGTCCACTCTCTCCCTGCTCCATGAGCTTTATCGTATCTCCTCTTAAATCTGTGTATGTCTCCTTCCTCCACTATATCACTCTCCAGATTGTTTCGCTTCTTGACAGCACAATGGCTGAAGAAATACTTTCTAACATCCCTGTGACTCATCTAAGTTTTCAACTTCCAGCTGTGTCCCCTTGTTGCTGTGTCCCCTTGTTGCTGTGTCCCATCTCTGAAATATCCTGAAAATTCCTCTCGGTATTTTTGATATCGGTATCATGTCTCCCCTATCCCTTCTGACTTCCAGTGTCTTTAAGTTGATTTCCCTTAACCTCTCCTCGTAGGACATATCCTCTAGCTCCGGGACTAGTCTCGTTTTTGAAACCTTTGCACTTTCTCTAATTTCTTGACGTGCTTGACCAGGTGTGGGGTTACATACTGGCGCTGCATACTCCAATATGGGCCTGACATACACGGTGTACAGAGTCTTGAATGATTCCTTACTCAGGAGTCGAAACGTTGTTCTTAGGTTTGCCAGGCGCTCATATACTGCAGCAGTTATTTAGTTGATGTGCGTCTCAGGATATGTGTTATTATACTCACCCCAAGATTCTTTTCCTTGAGTGAGGTTTGCAGTCTTTGGCCCCCTAGCCTATACTCTGCGGTCTTCTTTCACCCTCTCCACTCTTCGTGACATTACATTTGGTGGGGATTAAAATCCAGGAGCAAGTTGATGGACCAGGTTTGCAGCGTGTCTAGATACCTTCGTAGTCCCATCTGATCCTCATCTACTTGAATTCTTTGTATTAGCTTCACATCGTCTGCAAACAGGGACACCTCTGAATCTATCCCTTCCGTCATGTCATACACATATACCAGAAACAGCACCGGCCCTAGAACTGACCCTTGTGGAACCCCGCTCGTCACAGGCGCCCACTCTGACAGGTCGCCAAGCACCATCACTCGTTGTTTTCTTCCTGCCAGGTATTCTTAGATCCACAGCAGTGCCTTTCCTGTTATTCCTGCCTGCTCCTCTAGCTTTTGTAATAATCTCTTGTGTGGAAATGTGTCGAAAGCCTTCTTGAAGCCCAAGAAAATGCAGTCTACTCACATCTCTGTCTCTCTCTCTCTCTCTCTCTCTCTCTCTCTCTCTCTCTCTCTCTCTCTCTCTCTCTCTCTCTCTCTCTCTCTCTCTCTCTCTCTCTCTCTCTCTCTCTCTCTCACTCGTCTTACTTTCTCAACTTCTCATAAAACTCCAGTAGGTTTGTGACAGGATTTCCCCTTCCCTGAAACAGTGCTGGTTATCGTTTACAAGCTCATTCCTTTCTAGGTGCTCCACCACTCACCTCCTGAGAAGCTTCTCCGTGACTTTGCTTCCTATGCATGTCAGTGACACTGGTCTGTAGTGCATGTCTGTACTCACCTAGTTGTGGTTGCAGGGGTCGAGTCATAGCTCCTGGCCCCGCCTCTTCACTGGTCGCTACTAGGTCACTCTCCCTGAACCGAGAGCTTTATCATACCTCTGCTTAAAGTTATGTATGGATCCTGCCTCCACTACATCGCTTCTCAAACTATTCCACTTCCTGACTACTCTGTGGCTGAAGAAATACTTCCTAACATCCCTGTGATTCATTTGTGTCTTCAACTTCCATATGTGTCCCCTTGTTGCTGTGTCCCATCTCTGCAACATTCTGTCTCTGTCCACCTTGTCAATTCCTCTCAGTATTTTGTATGTCGTTATCATGTCATCCCTATCTCTCCTGTCCTAAAGTGTCGTCAGGTTGATTTCCCTTAACCTCTCCTCGTAGGACATACCTCTTAGCTCTGGGACTAGTCTTGTTGCAAACCTTTGCACTTTCTCTAGTTTCTTTACGTGCTTGGCTAGGTGTGGGTTCCAAACTGTTGCCGCATACTCCAATATGGGCCTAACGTACACGGTGTACAGGGTCCTGAACGATTCCTTATTAAGATGTCGGAATGCTGTTATTAGGTTTGCTAGGCGCCCATATGCTGCCGCAGTTATTTGATTGATGTGTGCCTCAGATGTGCCTGGTGTTATACTCACCTCAAGATCTTTTTTCTTGAGTGAGGTTTGTAGTCTCTGGCCCCCTAGACCGTACTCCGTCTGCGGTCTTATTTTGCCCTTCCCCAATCTTCATGACTTTGCGCTTGGTGGGGTTGAACTCCAGGAGCTAGGTACTCACCTAATTGTGGTTGCATTGGTCGAGACTCAGCTCCTGGCCCTGCCTCTTCACTGAGAGCTACTAGGTCCTCTCTCTCCCTGCTCCATTAGCTTTATCATACCTCATCCTAAAGCTATGTATGGTTCCTGCCTCCACTGCCTCATTTGCTAGGCTATTCCACTTCCTGACTACTCTATGACTGAAGAAATACTTCCTAACATCCCTTTGACTCATCAGGGTCTTCAACTTCCAATTGTGACCCCTTGTTTCTGTGTCCCATCTCTGGAACAGCCTGTCTCTGTCCACGTTATCCATTCCACGCAGTATTTTATATGTCGTTATCATGTCTCCCCTGACCTCCTGTCCTCCAGTGTCGTCAGGCCGATTTCCCTTAACCTTTCTTCATAGGACATTCCCCTTAGCTCTGTGTGTGTGTGTGTGTGTGTGTGTGTGTGTGTGTGTGTGTGTGTGTGTGTGTGTTAACTGCGTGAGTGGGTTATCCAGTACACACAACATCTGGAGACACACTAACGGTACTGCCCGTCCTAGCAGTTGCCAATCCAACATATCTCCGTGAATATATGCCATAACCTCATCGCATATTCCCTCACACGCCATCACAGGGAAGCATATACACACAGCCACGAGACAATCACTTAAAATCTTGTCTGATATTCGTAGCAAACTGACATAGAAATACCAGAGTTATCTCTCACTTCCAGGAAAATGAGAAATTGTTTATTCTGAGTCTGGAATACTTACCGTTGCTTTTCCGTTTCAACGGGCACAGTGTTCCCGTTGTCTTGCTTGGGGACCTGCTCTTATTATTATTAATTATTATTATTGTTATTATTATTATTAACTGACGTGGTAGTTCTTCCTGTTCCTCCTCCTCTTCCGTCTTCCCCTCACCCCACCTCCTGGTGGGTTCTCAGCCAGCTGCTGGTGCAGGAGTGGGTCAGCCCACTGACCCCGTGCAGTGGGTCAGTACCCGGGCTACGAGGTCTTCCTGCCTGCCATGCTCTACTCTAGGTAAAAATTAAACATTCCTGACTCACATCAACTATTGCCATGTCGATAACAGATAACGACGTGACAAAGCTCCTGTTGAGCGAAACGTTGCAGTAGTAAAATGTCACATTAGTTGCTTCTGTGTGCATTTGTCTAAAACATTATAATGCTCTCTAATAGGCTC
>NC_091320.1:35216437-35231437 GCF_038502225.1 Cherax quadricarinatus | reverse complement strand
GGAGACATGATAACGACATACAAAATACTGCGTGGAATAGACAAGATGAACAGAGACAGGATGTTCCAGAGATGGGACACAGAAACAAGGGGTCACATTGGAAGCTGAAGACTCAGATGAGTTAAAGGGATGTTAGGAAGTATTTCTTCAGTCATAAAGGTGTCAGGAAGTGGACCAGTCTCTCAAATGAGGTAGTGGAGGCAGGTACCATACATAGCTTTAAGACGAGGTATGATAAAGCTCATGGAGCAGGGAGAGAGAGAGAACCTAGTAGAGTTCAGTGAAGAGGCGGGGCCAGGAGCTGAGTCTCGACCCCTGCAACCACAATTAGGTGAGTACACACACACTTATTATTATTGTTATTATTATTATTATTATTATTATTATTATTATTATTATTATTATTATTATTATTGTTATTATTATTATTATTATTATTATTATTATTATTATTATTCTGCTTAGTCTCCTGATTTAGCTAACCTCCTCTTTCCTCGGATCAAAACGATATACTCCTCTTCAACTCCCATATGCCCTGCAGAACCTCCTTTACGGGTTTACAGCTTCTTCCATTGAATATACTTTGAGGGTATTATTAAAGCGGGTCAGCTGGGTACTGGGGCAGCAGTGGGCACGCCCGCGCTCTCGCGCGCCCCAGACACCTCCATCTAACGGTGCTGTGGAAGCGTGTTGACGGTAAGATGACCCTTAAGACTCCCTCTCATAAGGTCTAATATCCCCCTAGTAAAGAGCCCACACGAGACACGCAAGCAGAACTCGCCCTTATAGCCCCTTCCCAGTAGCACCATTCCTGCCTCTCGCCGGCTATCAGGCATTTTTGGGGGGCCCCCTCAGATAAATAGCTTTTGGCAGCTATTCAGCAAGCAGCTAAGTGAAGTTTTAGCTTATCTCTCCGCGGGTATCTTAAGAATTCCATTGACCGTCTCAGAAGAGATTCTTACAGGCGAAACATTTTTGTGTCTTCCCGGCGGTACGCGGCCTAAATTCTCAGCCACATTTACCGTAGGGTAACGGGACCACCTCTCTCCGTCAGTAGTCATCGAAATTACATCAGCAGTCAGGTATCTCTCAGCGCTGAGTGCTCAGCAGTCAGGTATCTCTCAGCGCTGAGTGCTCAGCAGTCAGGTATCTCTCAGCGCTGAGTGCTCAGCAGTCAGGTATCTCTCAGCGCTGAGTGCTCAGCAGTCAGTTATAAGAACATAAGAACATAAGAACGAAGGAACACTGCAGAAGGCCTACTGGCCCATGCGAGGCAGGTCCAAGTCTCCTACCGGCTTAAGCCAATGCACCCAACCTAGTCAGGTCAGGTCACATTGACTTAAGGGAGGAACACGGCAACCGACCTGTTAGCACAAGCTATCAGGTCTAACTCACACCCACCCACATCTACTCATGTATTTATCCAACCTATTTTTAAAGCTACACAACGTTCTGGCCTCTATAACGGTACTTGGGAGTTTGTTCCACTCATCCACAACTCTATTACCAAACCAGTACTTTCCTATATCCTTCCTGAATCTGAATTTTTCCAACTTAAAACCATTGCTGCGAGTCCTGTCTAGGCTAGATATTTTCAGCACACTATTTACATCCCCTTTATTTATTCCTGTCTTCCATTTATACACCTCAATCATATCCCCCCTAATTCTACGTCTTTCTAGAGAGTGCAGTTTCAGGGCCCTTAGTCTATCCTCATAGGGAAGGTTTCTGATACATGGGATCATCTTTGTCATCCTCCTTTGTACATTTTCCAGAGAATTTATATCCATTCTGTAATACGGTGACCAAAACTGTGCAGCATAATCTAAATGAGGCCTAACCAAGGATGTATAGAGTTGAAGAACAACCTGAGGACTCCTATTATTTATGCTTCTTGATATGAAGCCAAGGATTCTATTAGCTTTATTGCGAACACTTATGCACTGTTGTCTTGGTTTCAGATTACTGCTAACCAGAACTCCTAAATCTTTTTCGCAATCCGTAATATTAAGATCTACATTATTTAGTTTATATGTGGCATGGTTATTGTCCTGTCCAACATTTAGAACTTTGCATTTGTCTATATTAAACTGCATCTGCCACTTCTCCGACCACTGCATCAGTCTATTCAAATCTTCCTGGAGTGCTCGAATGTCCTCGTCAGAATGAATTCGACGGCCTATTTTGGTGTCATCGGCAAACTTGCCGATGTCGCTCTTTATGCCCTCATCTATGTCGTTTATGTAGATTGTGAACAGCAGGGGGCCCAACACTGACCCCTGTGGAACACCGCTCGTGACGCTTCCCCACTCTGATTTCTCCCCATTTATGCAAACTCTCTGCTGCCTATTTGTCAACCATGCCTCTATCCAGGAAAAAATTTCTCCTCCTATTCCATGTGCTTTAATTTTCCTCAATAGTCTCTGATGTGGGACCCTGTCAAAAGCCTTACTGAAGTCCATATACACAATATCATATTCATTACCATGATCTACCTCCTCAAATACCTTAGTGAAAAAAGTTAATAAATTCGTAAGGCAGGAACGCCCCTTTGTAAAACCATGCTGAGATTCGTTGATTAATTTATGCTTTTCAAGATGGCTACGAACTGCCTCGGCAATTATTGATTCCATAAATTTTCCCACTATGGAGGTTAGGCTTATTGGTCTATAGTTCGAAGCTAAGGACCTGTCACCTGTTTTGAAAATAGGTATCACATTTGCCATTTTCCACTTATCTGGCACCATGCCAGTTTGTAGTGATATGTTGAAAAGATTAGCCAAAGGTGTGCTAAGCTCCTCTTTACATTCCTTTAGAACCCTTGCATACAGTTCATCAGGGCCTGGGGATTTGTTAGGTTTTAATTTATCTATTTGCCTAAGGACCATGTCACTTGTGACCCTAATAGTGCACAGTTTATTATCGTCCTGTTCTACATAATTTATCATTACTGGAATATCGCTGGTATCCTCCTGTGTAAAAACTGAGAGGAAGTATGTGTTAAAAATTCTACACATTTCCTTATCACTGTCAGTGAGCTGACCCGAGGAACTTTTGAGTGGGCCTATCTTGTCCCTGATCTTACTTCTGTATACCTGAAAGAATCCTTTTGGGTTAGTCTTCGATTCTTTTGCAACTTTAACCTCATAATCTCTTTTTGCTTTTCTAATTCCCTTTTTTATTTCTCTCTTTAACTGAATATATCGATTTCTCAATTGCCCCTCTCTTTTGATTTGCCTATATATGCCTCTCTTTTGACCAATCAGATATTTTAATCTATTGTTCATCCATTTAGGATCATTTTTGTTTGATCTGATTTCCCTATTTGGAACATAATTTGACTGAGCAGCTAGAACTATGCCCTGGAAAGCATCATATCGGCAACCATCACCACCTACCTGACCCTTAGTCAGGTCATTCCAGTTCAGCCCACCTAAGTAATTTTTCAGTCCTATGAAATCAGCCAAGCGAAAGTCAGGGACGGAGGCTTGATTGCCATTATTAGGGGAATTCCATGATATATTAAAACTGAGTGATTTGTGATCACTCTCCCCAAGCTCATCATTAACCTCAAGATTATTAATTAGTGTTTCCCTACTGGCAAGAACCAAGTCAAGGAGGTTATTTCCCCTAGTTGGGTCTGTCACAAACTGTTTTAAAAAACAATCCTGGATCGTATCAAGAAAGTCACCCGACTCTAAATTTCCTGTCAAATTGCTCCAGTCAATCTGTCTATAGTTGAAATCTCCCATTAGCACAACATTTTCGTATGTAGATGCCTTACGAATTTCGTCCCATAGAAGTTTACTGCACTCCCTATCAAGATTTGGGGCCCTGTAAATCACACCCAAAATTAGTTTTTCTCGGCCCTCGAGAAGCTGTAACCAAACAGATTCAGTGGCTGACGCTTCTAATTTAATATCTTGTCTAACACAACAATTTAAATTGTCTCTGACATACATCGCTACTCCACCACCTTTCCTGTTGACCCTGTCAGTGTGGAATAATTTATAGCCTTGTATGTGACATTCAGAGGGCATCTCTCTATCTTTCAGATTGAGCCAGGTCTCTGTTATAGCAATAATATCTATGTTTCCTGCACTTGCAATTAATCTTAGCTCATCTATCTTATTTCTAACACTCCTGCTATTAGTATAGTAAACCTTAAGGGAGCTAGTCCCTTGCTGCCCTCTGCTGTCCCCCTTTGTTTGCTGACCTGTTCTATTGTCTTTATTTATAACTTCATGCTGAATGCCTTTTATACATTTACTGTTTCCAACCCTAGTGTTGCAACCTGCTTGTTTCCCACACACACCCATACCTCTATCTTCCATCAGTTTAAAATCATAGGCATTTCACCAATGGCCTTCTCAATCGAGTCTGCAAGTGCTACCACCCCTGACCCAGAGAGATGTACCCCATCCCTTGCATACATATCATGTTTGCCATAAAAGTTGTTCCAGTTGTCAATGAATGGGATTGCAAGTTCCTTGCAGTATCTGTCTAGCCAGCAATTTACACCAATTGCCCTAGACAACCATTCATTTCCTACTCCCCTTCTAGGCAAGATGCTACATATGATTGGGATCCCTCCCTTAGACTTGATGAAATCTATAGCTGACCTGTACTTATCTAGCAGCTCTTCTCTCCTACCCTTCCCAATATCATTTCCACCAGCACTGAGACAGATAATGGGCTTGTTCCCATTACCTGACATGATATTATCCAGCCTGTTGACAATGTCCCCAACACCAGCTCCAGGGAAGCACACTCTATCTCTCATCTTCTTATTCCTATTACAAAAAGCACGGTCAATATATCTTACCTGAGAGTCACCAACCACAAGAATGCGCTTACCTTCATTAGCAGGGGCAGTAGTACCCTTACCTTCACTGGCCACTGAAGTACATTCATCCTGGAGAACAGAGAAGCGATTTCCTACCTTCAGATCTTCACTCTTAACTTTCCTTATTCTGATGCGCCTCCCATTACTGTGAACAACTCGCCACTTGTAGCAGGTGCTGGGCTGCACCTCACTGCTGGTAGCCGTTGCTACCTCCCCAACTACAGCCTCCTTACAGCGAGAGACAGACTGCACCTCACTGCTAGAAGTCTCATTCCCCACAACTCCAGCCACCTCACACTCTCTCCCAGACCCATTGAGGTGGACCTTCAGCCTCCTAATCTCCTCCTGGAGAAGCAAGACCTCCTCCTTCAACTCTCCAACCTCAGTTTTTAAAACACTGCAGAAGCAAGCCATGCTTTGTAACCGTCCACGCTAATCCCCAAAGCAGCTCAGGGTCTGTGACCTCACGTGACGACTGACCACTGACCACTCTCAGCGCTGAGTGCTCAGCAATCAGTTATCTCTCAGCGCTGAGTGCTCAGCAGTCAGGTATCTCTCAGCGCTGAGTGCTCAGCAGTCAGTTATCTCTCAGCGCTGAGTGCTCAGCAGTCAGTTATCTCTCAGCGCTGAGTGCTCAGCAGTCAGGTATCTCTCAGCGCTGAGTGCTCAGCAATCAGTTATCTCTCAGCGCTGAGTGCTCAGCAATCAGTTATTTCTCAGCGCTGAGTGTTCAGCAGTCAGGTATCTCTCAGCGCTGAGTGCTCAGCAATCAGTTATCTCTCAGCGCTGAGTGCTCAGCAGTCAGGTATCTCTCAGCGCTGAGTGCTCAGCAGTCAGGTATCTCTCAGCGCTGAGTGCTCAGCAGTCAGGTATCTCTCAGCGCTGAGTGTTCAGCAATCAGTTATCTCTCAGCGCTGAGTGCTCAGCAGTCAGGTATCTCTCAGCGCTGAGTGCTCAGCAATCAGTTATCTCTCAGCGCTGAGTGCTCAGCAATCAGTTATTTCTCAGCGCTGAGTGTTCAGCAGTCAGGTATCTCTCAGCGCTGAGTGCTCAGCAATCAGTTATCTCTCAGCGCTGAGTGCTCAGCAGTCAGGTATCTCTCAGCGCTGAGTGCTCAGCAGTCAGGTATCTCTCAGCGCTGAGTGCTCAGCAGTCAGGTATCTCTCAGCGCTGAGTGCTCAGCAGTCAGGTATCTCTCAGCGCTGAGTGCTCAGCAATCAGTTATCTCTCAGCGCTGAGTGCTCAGCAGTCAAGTATCTCTCAGCGCTGAGTGCTCAGCAGTCAGTTTATCTCTCAGCGCTGAGTGCTCAGCAATCAGTTATCTCAGCGCTGAGTGCTCAGCAATCAGTTATCTCTCAGCGCTGAGTGCTCAGCAGTCAGGTATCTCTCAGCACTGAGTGCTCAGCAGTCAGGTATCTCTCAGCGCTGAGTGCTCAGCAGTTATCTCTCAGCGCTGAGTGCTCAGCAGTTATCTCTCAGCGCTGAGTGCTCAGCAGTCAGGTATCTCTCAGCGCTGAGTGCTCAGCAGTCAGGTATCTCTCAGCGCTGAGTGCTCAGCAGTTATCTCTCAGCGCTGAGTGCTCAGCAGTCAGGTATCTCTCAGCGCTGAGTGCTCAGCAGTTATCTCTCAGCGCTGAGTGCTCAGCAGTCAGGTATCTCTCAGCGCTGAGTGTTCAGCAGTCAGGTATCTCTCAGCGCTGAGTGCTCAGCAGTTATCTCTCAGCGCTGAGTGCTCAGCAGTTATCTCTCAGCGCTGAGTGCTCAGCAGTCAGGTATCTCTCAGCGCTGAGTGTTCAGCAGTCAGGTATCTCTCAGCGCTGAGTGCTCAGCAGTCAGGTATCTCTCAGCGCTGAGTGCTCAGCAGTCAGGTATCTCTCAGCGCTGAGTGCTCAGCAGTTAGGTATCTCTCAGCGCTGAGTGCTCAGCAGTCAGGTATCTCTCAGCCCTGAGTGTTCAGCAGTCAGGTATCTCTCAGCGCTGAGTGCTCAGCAGTTATCTCTCAGCGCTGAGTGCTCAGCAGTTATCTCTCAGCGCTGAGTGCTCAGCAGTCAGGTATCTCTCAGCGCTGAGTGTTCAGCAGTCAGGTATCTCTCAGCGCTGAGTGCTCAGCAGTCAGGTATCTCTCAGCGCTGAGTGCTCAGCAGTTATCTCTCAGCGCTGAGTGCTCAGCAGTCAGGTATCTCTCAGCGCTGAGTGTTCAGCAGTCAGGTATCTCTCAGCGCTGAGTGCTCAGCAGTTATCTCTCAGCGCTGAGTGCTCAGCAGTCAGGTATCTCTCAGCGCTGAGTGCTCAGCAGTCAGGTATCTCTCAGCGCTGAGTGCTCAGCAGTCAGGTATGTCTCAGCGCTGAGTGCTCAGCAGTCAGGTATCTCTCAGCGCTGAGTGCTCAGCAGTCAGGTATCTCTCAGCGCTGAGTGCTCAGCAGTCAGTTATCTCTCAGCGCTGAGTGCTCAGCAGTCAGGTATCTCTCAGCGCTGAGTGCTCAGCAGTCAGGTATCTCTCAGCGCTGAGTGCTCAGCAGTCAGGTATCTCTCAGCGCTGAGTGCTCAGCAGTCAGTTATCTCTCAGCGCTGAGTGCTCAGCAGTCAGGTATCTCTCAGCGCTGAGTGCTCAGCAGTCAGGTATCTCTCAGCGCTGAGTGCTCAGCAGTCAGTTATCTCTCAGCGCTGAGTGCTCAGCAGTCAGGTATCTCTCAGCGCTGAGTGCTCAGCAGTCAGGTATCTCTCAGCGCTGAGTGCTCAGCAGTCAGGTATCTCTCAGCGCTGAGTGCTCAGCAGTCAGGTATCTCTCAGCGCTGAGTGCTCAGCAGTCAGGTATCTCTCAGCGCTGAGTGTTCAGCAGTCAGGTATCTATCAGCGCTGAGTGCTCAGCAGTCAGGTATCTCTCAGCGCTGAGTGCTCAGCAGTCAGTTATCTCTCAGTGCTTAGTGCTCAGCAGTCAGTTATCTCTCAGCGCTGAGTGCTCAGCAGTCAGTTATTTCTCAGCGCTGAGTGCTCAGCAGTCAGGTATCTCTCAGCGCTGAGTGCTCAGCAATCAGTTATCTCTCAGCGCTGAGTGCTCAGCAGTCAGGTATCTCTCAGCGCTGAGTGCTCAGCAGTTATCTCTCAGCGCTGAGTGCTCAGCAGTCAGGTATCTCTCAGCGCTGAGTGCTCAGCAGTTATCTCTCAGCGCTGAGTGCTCAGCAGTCAGGTATCTCTCAGCGCTGAGTGCTCAGCAGTTATCTCTCAGCGCTGAGTGCTCAGCAGTTATCTCTCAGCGCTGAGTGCTCAGCAGTTATCTCTCAGCGCTGAGTGCTCAGCAGTTATCTCTCAGCGTTGAGTGCTCAGCAGTCAGTTATCTCTCAGCGCTGAGTGCTCAGCAGTCAGGTATCTCTCAGCGCTGAGTGCTCAGCAGTCAGTTATCTCTCAGCGCTGAGTGCTCAGCAATCAGGTATCTCTCAGCGCTGAGCGCTCAGCAGTCAGGTATCTCTCAGCGCTGAGTGCTCAGCAGTCAGGTATCTCTCAGCGCTGAGTGCTCAGCAGTCAGGTATCTATCAGCACTGAGTGCTCAGCAGTCAGGTATCTCTCAGCGCTGAGTGCTCAGCAGTCAGGTATCTCTCAGCGCTGAGTGCTCAGCAGTCAGGTATCTCTCAGCGCTGAGTGCTCAGCAGTCAGTTATCTCTCAGCGCTGAGTGCTCAGCAGTCAGGTATCTCTCAGCGCTGAGTACTCAGCAGTCAGGTATCTCTCAGCGCTGAGTGCTCAGCAGTCAGGTATCTCTCAGCGCTGAGTGTTCAGCAGTCAGGTATCTCTCAGCGCTGAGTGTTCAGCAGTCAGGTATCTCTCAGCGCTGAGTGCTCAGCAGTTATCTCTCAGCGCTGAGTGTTCAGCAGTCAGGTATCTCTCAGCGCTGAGTGTTCAGCAGTCAGGTATCTCTCAGCGCTGAGTGTTCAGCAGTCAGGTATCTCTCAGCGCTGAGTGTTCAGCAGTCAGGTATCTCTCAGCGCTGAGTGCTCAGCAGTCAGGTATCTCTCAGCGCTGAGTGCTCAGCAGTCAGGTATCTCTCAGCGCTGAGTGCTCAGCAGTCAGTTATCTCTCAGCGCTGAGTGCTCAGCAGTTATCTCTCAGCGCTGAGTGCTCAGCAGTTATCTCTCAGCGCTGAGTGCTCAGCAGTCAGGTATCTCTCAGCGCTGAGTGCTCAGCAGTCAGGTATCTCTCAGCGCTGAGTGCTCAGCAGTCAGGTATCTCTCAGCGCTGAGTGCTCAGCAGTTATCTCTCAGCGCTGAGTGCTCAGCAGTCAGGTATCTCTCAGCGCTGAGTGCTCAGCAGTTATCTCTCAGCGCTGAGTGCTCAGCAGTCAGGTATCTCTCAGCGCTGAGTGCTCAGCAGTCAGGTATCTCTCAGCGCTGAGTGCTCAGCAGTCAGGTATCTCTCAGCGCTGAGTGCTCAGCAGTCAGGTATCTCTCAGCGCTGAGTGCTCAGCAGTCAGGTATCTCTCAGCGCTGAGTGCTCAGCAGTTATCTCTCAGCGCTGAGTGCTCAGCAGTCAGGTATCTCTCAGCGCTGAGTGCTCAGCAGTCAGGTATCTCTCAGCGCTGAGTGCTCAGCAGTCAGGTATCCCTCAGCGCTGAGTGCTCAGCAGTCAGGTATCTCTCAGCGCTGAGTGCTCAGCAGTCAGGTATCTCTCAGCGCTGAGTGCTCAGCAGTTATCTCAGCGCTGAGTGCTCAGCAGTCAGGTATCTCTCAGCGCTGAGTGCTCAGCAGTCAGGTATCTCTCAGCGCTGAGTGCTCAGCAGTCAGGTATCTCTCAGCGCTGAGTGCTCAGCAGTCAGGTATCTCTCAGCGCTGAGTGCTCAGCAGTCAGGTATCTCTCAGCGCTGAGTGCTCAGCAGTCAGGTATCTCTCAGCGCTGAGTGCTCAGCAGTCAGGTATCTCTCAGCGCTGAGTGCTCAGCAGTTATCTCTCAGCGCTGAGTGCTCAGCAGCGCCTTATTGTACTTATTCGAGTATTGCCATATTGTAATTGTTGAACTTATTTAAGTATTGCATTATTGTAAGTATTTAAGTAATACCTTAATGTACTTATTTAAAGATTACCTTATTGCACTTCTTTCAGGTCAGGTCACTTATTTTAGCGAGGATAAATTCGTGGCTTCTTCAGTCCAATGCGGAGAAAGTTGGAAGTGGTCAGTCCCTCAGCCTGGAGTCGATGTTTTCAGTCCATTCTGACTGATGGACTGAACACATAGGATGAGGGACTGAACACATAGGATGAGGGACTGAACACATAGGATGAGGGACTGAACACATAGGATGAGGGACTGGACTGAACACATAGGATGAGGGACTGAACACATAGGATGAGGGACTGAACACATAGGATGAGGGACTGAACACATAGGATGAGGGACTGGACTGAACACATAGGATGAGGGACTGAACACATAGGATGAGGGACTGAACACATAGGATGAGGGACTGAACACATAGGATGAGGGACTGAACACATAGGATGAGGGACTGAACACATAGGATGAGGGGCTGAACACATAGGATGAGGGACTGAACACATAGGATGAGGGACTGAACACATAGGATGAGGGACTGAACACATAGGATGAGGGACTGAACACATAGGATGAGGGACTGAACACATAGGATGAGGAACTGAACACATAGGATGAGGGACTGAACACATAGGATCAAGGCTAAAGGGACTGATTGCCTCAAACTCTTCATCATCCTCCACTTTTCTCCGCATTGGACTGAAGAAGACACTGGCTGGCGAAACGTTACCAGAATAAAGATAACTAAGTGTCTCATTTATCAACTTGTCTGTTTTCAAAATCATTTATAGACAGTTGAAGACTACAAGGAGGAGAGGTAAACAACAGATGAACGTTTCGCTCCTTTTTTGGACCATTATCAGCATTTTGAGTAATTCAGCATACTATCAGACAAATTTTCTTAATGGGCAGGACACGTCTATCAATAGAGTCGACACGATCTCTCAGTTCGTCTAAAACAACACGTTCTTGACACTGTGTAGGCACGGGACTGAGAAATACCGCAGAACTACCAGCCAGGTTATAGGCGGGTCAGGGGGCAGGTCAGGAGGCAGGTCAGGGTGCAAGTCATGACCCGTATTAACCTGTGCTTGCCAGGTTTCCTTGTTTACCAACCGCAAAATAGATGTTACCTGCTGAGACTCCAATTACCCTTGTTTATTTCTGGTCTCGGCAATTATCTTGTTGGAGATATTATTAGTTCACAGTCTCGTGTTCATAGTCCCGTGTTCACAGTCTCGTGTTCATAGTCCCGTGTTCACAGTCTCGTGTTCATAGTCCCGTGTTCACAGTCTCGTGTTCATAGTCCCGTGTTCACAGTCTCGTGTTCATAGTCCCGTGTTCATAGTCCCGTGTTCATAGTCTTGTGTTCATAGTCTTGTGTTCATAGTCTCGTGTTCATAGTCCCGTGTTCATAGTCTCGTGTTCATAGTCCCGTGTTCATAGTCTCGTGTTCATAGTCCCGTGTTCATAGTCTTGTGTTCATAGTCTTGTGTTCATAGTCTTGTGTTCATAGTCTTGTGTTCATAGTCCCGTGTTCATAGTCTCGTTTTCATAGTCCCGTGTTCATAGTCTTGTGTTCATAGTCTTGTGTTCAAAGTCTTGTGTTCATAGTCTCGTGTTCATAGTCTTGTGTTCATAGTCTTGTGTTCATAGTTCTGTGTTCATAGTCTCGTGTTCAAAGTCCCGTGTTCATAGTCTTGTGTTCATAGTCTCGTGTTCATAGTCTTGTGTTCATAGTCTTGTGTTCATAGTCTCGTGTTCATAGTCTTGTGTTCATAGTCTCGTGTTCATAGTATCGTGTTCATAGTCCCGTGTACATAGTCCCGTGTTCATAGTCTTGTGTTCATAATCTTGTGTTCATAGTCTCATGTTCATAGTCCCGTGTTCATAGTCTCGTGTTTATAGTCTCGTGTTCATAGTCTTGTGTTCATAGTCTTGTGTTCATAGTCTCGTGTTCATAGTCTCGTGTTCATAGTCTTGTGTTCATAGTCTTGTGTTCATAGTCTCGTGTTCATAGTCTCGTGTTCATAGTCTCGTGTTCATAGTCTCGTGTTCATAGTCTCGTGCTCATAGTCCCGTGTTCATAGTCTCGTGTTCATAGTTTCGTGTTCACAGTCTTGTGTTCATAGTCTTGTGTTCATAGTCTCGTGTTCATAGTCTCGTGTTCATAGTCTCGTGTTCATAGTCTCGTGTTCATAGTCTCGTGCTCATAGTCCGGTGTTCATAGTCTCGTGTTCATAGTTTCGTGTTCACAGTCTTGTGTTCATAGTCTTGTGTTCATAGTCTCGTGTTCATAGTCTCGTGTTCATAATCTCGTGCTCACAGTCTCGTGTTCATAGTCTCGTGCTCATAGTCCCGTGTTCATAGTCTCGTGTTCATAGTTTCGTGTTCACAGTCTTGTGTTCATAGTCTCGTGTTCATAGTCCCGTGTTCATAGTCTCGTGTTCATAGTCTCGTGTTCATAGTCTCGTGTTCATAGTCTTGTGTTCATAATCTCGTGTTCATAGTCCCGTGCTCATAGTCCCGTTTTCATAGTCTCGTGTTCATAGTCCCGTGTTCATAGTGTCGTGTTCATAGACACGTGTTCATAGTCTCGTGTTCATAGTCTTGTGTTCATAGTCTTGTGTTCATAGTCTCGTGTACATAGTCCCGTGTTCATAGTCTCGTGTTCATAATCTCGTGTTCATAGTCTTGTGTTCATAGTCTTGTGATCATAGTCTCGTGTTCATAGTCCCGTGTTCATAGTCTTGTGTTCATAGTCCCGTGTTCTTAATCTTGTGTTCATAGTCTCGTGTTCATAGTCTAGTGTTCATAGTCTCGTGTTCATAGTCTTGTGTTCATAGTCTTGTGTTCATAGTCCCGTGTTCATAGTTCCGTGTTCATAGTCTCGTGTTCATAGTCCCGTGTTCATAGTCCCGTGTTTATAGTCTCGTGTTCATAGTCCCGTGTTCATAGTCTCGTGTTCATAGTCTTGTGTTCATAGTCTCGTGTTCATAGTCCCGTGTTCATAGTCTCATGTTCATAGTCTCGTGTTCATAGTCTTGTGTTCATAGTCTTGTGTTCATAGTATCGTGTTCATAGTCTTGTGTTCATAGTCCCGTGTTCATAGTCCCGTGTTCATAGTGTCGTGTTCATAGTCCCGTGTTCATAGTCTCGTGTTCATAGTCCTGTGCTCATAGTCCCGTGTTCATAGTCCCGTGTTCATAGTCTCGTGTTCATAGTCTTGTGTTCATAGTCTCGTGTTCATAGTCTCGCGTTCATAGTCTCGTGTTCATAGTCTCGTGTTCATAGTCCCGTGTTCATAGCCCCGTGTTCATAGTCTCGTGTTCATAGTCTCGTGTTCGTAGTCTCTTGTTCATAGTCTCGTGTTCATAGTCTCGTGTTCATAGTCTCGTGTTCATAGTCTCGTGTTCATAGTCCCGTGTTCATAGTCCCGTGTTCATAGTCTCGTGTTCATAGTCTCGTGTTCATAGTCTCGTGTTCATAGTCTCGTGTTCATAGTCTCGTGTTCATAGTCTCGTGTTCATAGTCTCGTGTTCATAGTCCCGTGTTCACAGTCCCGTGTTCATAGTCCCGTGTTCATAGTCCCGTGTTCATAGTCTCGTGTTCATAGTCTCGTGTTCATAGTCTCGTGTTCATAATCTCGTGTTCATAGTCTTGTGTTCATAGTCTTGTGTTCATAGTCTCGTGTTCATAGTCCCGTGTTCATAGTCTTGTGTTCATAGTCCCGTGTTCTTAATCTTGTGTTCATAGTCTCGTGTTCATAGTCTCGTGTTCATAGTCTCGTGTTCATAGTCTTGTGTTCATAGTCTTGTGTTCATAGTCTCGTGTTCATAGTCCCGTGTTCATAGTCTCGTGTTCATATTCCCGTGTTCATAGTCCCGTGTTTATAGTCTCGTGTTCATAGTCCCGTGTTCATAGTCTCGTGTTCATAGTCTTGTGTTCATAGTCTCGTGCTCATAGTCCCGTGTTCATAGTCTCATGTTCATAGTCTCGTGTTCATAGTCTTGTGTTCATAGTCTTGTGTTCATAGTATCGTGTTCATAGTCTTGTGTTCATAGTCCCGTGTTCATAGTCCCGTGTTCATAGTGTCGTGTTCATAGTCCCGTGTTCATAGTCCTGTGCTCATAGTCCCGTGTTCATAGTCCCGTGTTCATAGTCTCATGTTCATAGTCTTGTGTTCATAGTCTCGTGTTCATAGTCTCGCGTTCATAGTCTCGCGTTCATAGTCTCGTGTTCATAGCCCCGTGTTCATAGTCTCGTGTTCATAGTCTCGTGTTCGTAGTCTCGTGTTCGTAGTCTCTTGTTCATAGTCTCGTGTTCATAGTCTCGTGTTCATAGTCTCGTGTTCATAGTCTCGTGTTCATAGTCCCGTGTTCATAGTCCCGTGTTCATAGTCTCGTGTTCATAGTCTCGTGTTCATAGTCTCGTGTTCATAGTCTCGTGTTCATAGTCTCGTGTTCATAGTCTCGTGTTCATAGTCCCGTGTTCATAGTCCCGTGTTCATAGTCTCGTGTTCATAGTCTCGTGTTCATAGTCTCGTGTTCATAGTCTTGTGTTCATAGTCCCGTGTTCATAGTCCCGTGTTCATAGTCTTGTGTTCATAGTCTCGTGCTCATAGTCCCGTGTTCATAGTCTCATGTTCATAGTCTCGTGTTCATAGTCTTGTGTTCATAGTCTTGTGTTCATAGTATCGTGTTCATAGTCTTGTGTTCATAGTCCCGTGTTCATAGTCCCGTGTTCATAGTGTCGTGTTCATAGTCCCGTGTTCATAGTCTCGTGTTCATAGTCCTGTGCTCATAGTCTCGTGTTCATAGTCCCGTGTTCATAGTCTCATGTTCATAGTCTTGTGTTCATAGTCTCGTGTTCATAGTCTCGCGTTCATAGTCTCGCGTTCATAGTCTCGTGTTCATAGCCCCGTGTTCATAGACTCGTGTTCATAGTCTCGTGTTCGTAGTCTCGTGTTCGTAGTCTCTTGTTCATAGTCTCGTGTTCATAGTCTCGTGTTCATAGTCTCGTGTTCATAGTCTCGTGTTCATAGTCCCGTGTTCATAGTCCCGTGTTCATAGTCTCGTGTTCATAGTCTCGTGTTCATAGTCTCGTGTTCATAGT
>NC_091320.1:35186437-35211437 GCF_038502225.1 Cherax quadricarinatus | reverse complement strand
ACCTTTTCCAAGAGGTTGCCCGGCCTTGGCTCGCTGTCGTGGGAGTGTCTCAGACCAATGTCTGCCGTGGGAGGTGGTACAAGTACCTCCTCGTCTTCTGGGACTAGCTGTCCTCAAGCCTAGCCCCATTCCCCGCCCCTACGGGGCTCGGAGGGAGAAGCTAGGCACCTTGGGCTGCCATAAACCCCGCCCCACACTGGGCTCGAAGAGTGTGGTAGCTGTATAGCAGCAGACGATGTCAGGAAATGCAAAGGCAGCAGGGGTGTGGCTCCTTTTGGAGCCACACCCCAGCTTTGGGCCGAAGCCCGAGTGCTGGGGAAGTTCAAGAATGCCTCTTGCTGTGTGTGTTGCTGTTGTTACTTCCTCACTTGTCCGCTGCATTCTCTCACGTAGTTCTAGTTATCACTACTAATAAATGGAAATATGTAAATGTAAATATATGAGAGCCAAAACTCAAGGCTCATGTTCCGGGGGTAAAGAGTAACGAGAAGCTCTCAATTATTTGCAAAGTTGCTTTGGTATTTAAGAACATAAGAAAGAAGGAACACTGCAACAGGCCTATTGACCCATGCGGAGCAGGTCCATGTCCTCCCCCCCCCCGATTAGCCTAATGACCCACCCAGTCTGGTCATCCCCACTCAAGGATGGAGCACGGCACCAGACTCAGCAGCACAAGCTAGTCAGGTCCAACTCACACCCACTCACACCCACTCATGAATTTATCTAACCTATTTTTAAAACTACACAACGTTTAAGCCAGAATAACTGTACTCGGGAGTTTGTTCCACTCATCCACAACTCTATTACCAAACCAGTGCTTTCCTATATCCTTCCTGAATCTGAATTTTTCCAACTTGAAACCATTGCTGCAAGTCCTGTCTTGACTGGAAATTTTCAGCACGCTATTTACATCCCCTTTATTTATTCCTGTTTTCCATTTATACATCTCGATCATATCCTCCCTAATTCTACCCCTTTCGAGAGAGTGCAGATTCAGGGCCCTCAGTCTATCCTCATAGGGAAGATTTCTGATACATGGGATCATCTTTGTCATCCTCCTCTGTACGTTTTCCAGAGCATTAATATCCATTCTGTAATACGGTAACCAGAACTGAGCATCATAGTCTAAATGAGGACTAACCAAGGATATATAGTGTTGAAGAACAACCTGAGGACTTCTATTATTTATACTTCTAGATATGAAGCCAAGAATTCTGTTAGCTTTATTGCTAACACTAATTCACTGTTGTCTTGGTTTTAGATTACTGCTAACCAGAACTCCTAAATCCTTTTCGCAATCAGTAGTATTAAGATCTACATTATTTAGTTTATATGTGGCATGGTTATTTACCTGTCCAACATTTAGAACTTTGCATTTGTCTATATTAAACTGCATCTGCCACTTCTCCGACCATTGCATCAGTCTATTCAAATCATCCTGGAGTGCTCTAGTGTCCTCATTAGAATGAATTGGACGGCCTATTTTGGTGTCATCAGCAAATTTGCTTATGTCGCTATTTATTCCCTCGTTTATGTAAATTGTGAACAACAACGGGCCCAACACTGACCCCTGAGGAACACCGCTTGTGACGTGCCCCCATTCTGATTTCTCCCCATTTCTGTTATATACCAATTTTTTCTCCATGTCCAACACCTTTATCTTTTAAAGGTTTAGCGTTTAAAGTGGTAATAATGTTAAATTTATTATTTCTAGTTAAGAGGTCTTGTTCATGAGTTAACGAATTATTGTACTTGTGGGATAAATGAAGGTGTAAACTTTGTCTCAAGTTTCACCACTATCGAATAGCAGTGGTTCAGGGGACCTCAAAATAACTTCACAATATGAATATGTAGATAACTGTGTGTGCGTAGAGAAAATTTCTGGTACGGGTCCACGGTTACCAGATGACGCCACCGCTCCTTCATCCCATAATCCCTCCCATTTGACATTCCCCTCTCCATCAATTCTTCCTCTTCCTTCTTCCCCCCCACCCCTTCACCCCCTTCACACATCACCACTTGCCTGCCTCTCTCACTTTCCTCTCTCCTACTCGTGGCGTTCACTCTGTCTCCCTTAAAAATAAGAGCCTCTCCACCATTTACCTGAGTTTCCTCAACCTGCATCAGTAGCTCCCGCACGAGTCATACATTATCATACATCCGGCAGTAAATCTTTTGGAAAGGTCGTCCAAGTAACTAAGTCTTATTTCTCACATGATTTATATTTTTTTTTTTTACCTTAAATTAGTAAGGAGCGCATTTTCTTCTCATTTTTTTTAAAGAAGTGAATACTAGAGTGTTAAGAAGACGTGAGTGCTGAGAAAATGATGACTTTGATACTAAATAGTGGCTGCTATTGTTGCTTTTTGCTGATGGTTCGGTGCTGTTGGAAACTTCCTGAGAAAAAACTACATTTTGTGGAGGAGTTTGTGAGGATGAGTAAGAGAAAGAAGTTGAACGTGAATAAAGAGAAAAGCAAAGTGAGGTGAGTAAGTAAAAATCAAGGCAATACATTCTTGAAATTAGAATGGAAGGAAGTAGAAGAATGGAAGAAGCAAATTCATATAGATATTTAAGGGTGAATGGGAATGCAAATGAATCTATGATTGATGAGATTCATAAAAGAATTTACGGTTGAAAGAAGGTACCAAGAGTGTCCTGGGGTCTTTGGGGAGAATAATGAAACTTCTATACCAGAGTATAGCGATGCCAACACATGAGAGTGAGTCAAGACCTTCCAGTGTTGTAGCAAGCAGGAGTCTGGAGGCAGTGGAAATGTCGTGTGTGTGATCAGTGTGGAGTGGGAACTTTACGAAGTAATTAAGTAATTTAAGAATGAAGTAATTGGAAGCATTTGTGATAATATAAGTTAAAATCCTGATTGGATAGATGGTAGGATGTGCATGGGACGTGTAATGAAGGACTGGAAAAAAGGTGTGAAGTAGCTTTGAACGGTACGGGCTTAAACATCCAGCAAACCTGAGAGAGTGAGTGACAACAATTGATTTTGGAGGGGATTTCACATGCTGTTGGAGTGTGAGCAAGGTAATATTTTGCCTAGGGATTGTGGGAAACTGGTTAGCCGGACTTGAGTCCTGGAGGAGTAAAGGAGTGTACACTACCCGCACTCCGAGGGCTGGGTGAGGATTTAAGGCTCGATACAAGTGACCAGGTCATATAAGTGAACAAGCGTCACAGGTGAACAAAAACAGTTGAACAAATGATGAACAGTACTAACTCACACAATTTTGTTTGTTAATACCAGCATCCCTCAGTGGTTCTTGTGTGTCAAACACCAGCATCAACAGTGGTTCTTGTGTGTCAAACACCAGCATCAACAGTGGTTCTTGTGTGTCAAGCACCAGCATCAACAGTGGTTCTTGTGCGTCGAACACCAGCATCAACAGTGGTTCTTGTGTGTCAAACACCAGCATCCCTCAGTGGTTATTGTGTTTCTAACACCAGCATCAACAGTGGTTCTTGTGTTTCTAACACCAGCATCTCTCAGTGGTTCTTGTGTTTCTAACACCAGCATCAGCAGTGGTTCTTGTGTTTCTAACACCAGCATCACTCAGTGGTTCTTGTGTTTCTAACACCAGCATCCCTCAGTGGTTCATGTGTTTCTAACACCAGCATCTCTCAGTGGTTCTTGTGTTTCTAACACCAGCATCTCTCAGTGGTTCTTGTGTTTCTAACACCAGCATCTCTCAGTGGTTCTTGTGTTTCTAACACCAGCATCCCTCAGTGGTTCTTGTGTGTCAAACACCAGCATCACTCAGTGGTTCTTGTGTTTCTAACACCAGCATCCCTCAGTGGTTCTTGTGTGTCAAACACCAGCATCCCTCAGTGGTTCTTGTGTTTCTAACACCAGCATCCCTCAGTGGTTCTTGTGTTTCTAACACCAGCATCCCTCAGTGGTTCTTGTGTGTCAAACACCAGCATCAACAGTGGTTCTTGTGTTTCTAACACCAGAAACAACAGTGGTGGTTCTTGTGTTTCTAACACCAGGAACAACAGTGGTGGTTCCTGTGTTTCTAACACCAGGAACAACAGTGGTTCTTGTGTTTCTAACACCAGGAACAACAGTGGTTCTTGTGTTTCTAACACCAGGAACAACAGTGGTTCTTGTGTTTCTAACACCAGAAACAACAGTGGTGGTTCTTGTGTTTCTAACACCAGCAACAACAGTGGTTCTTGTGTTTCTAACACCAGCAACAACAGTGGTTCTTGTGTTTCTAACACCAGCAACAACAGTGGTTCTTGTGTTTCTAACACCTGCAGCAACTGTCGTTCTTGTGTTTCTAACACCAGCAACAACAGTGGTTCTTGTGTTTCTAACATCTGCAGCAACTGTCGTTCTTGTGTTTCTAACACCAGCAACAACAGTGGTTCTTGTGTTTCTAACACCAGCAACAACAGTGGTTCTTGTGTTTCTAACACCAGCATCAACAGTGGTTCTTGTGTTTCTAACACCAGGAACAACAGTGGTTCTTGTGTTTCTAACACCAGGAACAACAGTGGTTCTTGTGTTTCTAACACCTGCAGCAACTGTCGTTCTTGTGTTTCTAACTCCAGCATCAACAGTGGTTCTTGTGTTTCTAACACCAGCAACAACAGTGGTTCTTGTGTTTCTAACACCAGCAACAACAGTGGTTCTTGTGTTTCTAACACCAGCAACAACAGTGGTTCTTGTGTTTCTAACACCAGCAACAACAGTGGTTCTTGTGTTTCTAACACCTGCAACAATTGTCGTTCTTGTGTTACTAACTCCAGCATCAACAGTGGTTCTTGATAGTTTTAAAGCGTTGCAAGTCAGCGTCAATATTTTGAAGTTATGTTGACTTACTGATTATTAAGAGACTGCTGGGATGTTGCACGCTCATAAAGCATTGTTGCAGTAAGTAAATGTTGCAAAATTTAGAGAACACCTCGGATAAGATGAACCACTTCATCCTCTCGTTGTTGTGTTGCTTCCATTGCCTTTATACAACGCTCTAAACCGGTGCGAGTCATTCAGCACAATTAGCAATGTAGGTTCGATCCTCCTTCCGTAAATGTTGTAACAGTTTTCTTTGGTTGTGTGTGTTTCAGGTTGGTGCTGCGGGTTCCCGGGAGCGCCGGCTCACTCCACTGTCTCCTTCTCCGACAACAGACTCTCCACCGACACCGTCGCTACCTATTCTTGCGACAGGGGGTTCGAACTGCTGGGCCCTGCCAGGAAGATCTGCGCCGAGAATGGAACCTGGATACCCGCCGGCATTCCTTTCTGTGGTGAGTGTTCCAATGCTGAATACTTGAATAGCATATATATATATATATATATATATATATATATATATATATATATATATATATATATATATATATATATATATATATATATATATATATATATATATGTCGTGCCGAATATGTAAAACTGGTCAGTTAGCAAGAACTCATTTAAAATTAAGACCTTTCTAATAAATTTCCCTTATACGTTTAAAGATATATTTTTTCATTAATGTTATTGTAAAAAAAATTAATTTTGCACCAAAAGAATCTTAGAAAACTTACCTAACCTTATTATAACAAGAACAATTTATTTTAGCCTAACCCAACTAAATATATTTTAGATTTGCTTACAGTAATTTAATACTAAACAAACACAGCGAAATATATTTTTTTCGTTAGGTTCAGATTGATTTTGGCGAAATTATTGCATACACAAATTTTCGCTTGTCATATATGGCAAGATGAGCGTTGCTATTTAAGCCAAGATCGCAAGTTCTGCCTATTCGGCACGACATATATATATATATATATATATATATATATATATATATATATATATATATATATATGTCGTGCCGAATAGGCAGAACTTGTGATCTTGGCTTAAATAGCAACGCTCATCTTGCCATATAGGACAAGTGAAAATTTGTGTATGCAATAATTTCGCCAAAATCATTCTGAATCTAACGAAAAAAAATATATTTCACTGTGTTTGTTTAATATTAAATTACTATAAACAAATCTAAAATATATTTAGTTGGGTTAGGCTAAAATAAATTGTTCTTGTTATAATAAGGTTAGGTAAGTTTTCTAAGATTCTTTTGGTGCAAAATTAAAAATTTTGACATTAACATTAATGAAAAAAATATATCTTTAAACGTATAAGAGAAAATTTTAGAAAGGACTTAATTTTAAATGAGTTCTTGCTAATTGGCCAGTTTTACATATTCGGCACGACATATATATATATATATATATATACATATATATATATATATACATACATATATATATATACATTTTTATTATTATTATTATCACACCGGCCGATTCCCACCAAGGCAGGGTGGCCCGAAAAAGAAAAACTTTCACCATCATTCACTCCATCACTGTCTTGCCAGAAGGGTGCTTTACACTACAGTTTTTAAACTGCAACATTAACACCCCTCCTTCAGAGTGCAGGCACTGTACTTCCCATCTCCAGGACTCAAGTCCGGCCTGCCGGTTTCCCTGAATCCCTTCATAAATGTTACTTTGCTCACACTCCAACAGCACGTCAAGTATTAAAAACCATTTGTCTCCATTCACTCCTATCAAACACGCTCACGCATGCCTGCTGGAAGTCCAAGCCCCTCGCACACAAAACCTCCTTTACCCCCTCCCTCCAACCCTTCCTAGGCCGACCCCTACCCCGCCTTCCTTCCACTACAGACTGATACACTCTTGAAGTCATTCTGTTTCGCTCCATTCTCTCTACATGTCCGAACCACCTCAACAACCCTTCCTCAGCCCTCTGGACAACAGTTTTGGTAATCCCGCACCTCCTCCTAACTTCCAAACTACGAATTCTCTGCATTATATTCACACCACACATTGCCCTCAGACATGACATCTCCACTGCCTCCAGCCTTCTCCTCGCTGCAACATTCATCACCCACGCTTCACACCCATATAAGAGCGTTGGTAAAACTATACTCTCATACATTCCCCTCTTTGCCTCCAAGGACAAAGTTCTTTGTCTCCACAGACTCCTAAGTGCACCACTCACTCTTTTTCCCTCATCAATTCTATGATTCACCTCATCTTTCATAGACCCATCCGCTGACACGTCCACTCCCAAATATCTGAATACGTTCACCTCCTCCATACTCTCTCCCTCCAATCTGATATTCAATCTTTCATCACCTAATCTTTTTGTTATCCTCATAACCTTACTCTTTCCTGTATTCACCTTTAATTTTCTTCTTTTGCACACCCTACCAAATTCATCCACCAATCTCTGCAACTTCTCTTCAGAATCTCCCAAGAGCACAGTGTCATCGGCAAAGAGCAGCTGTGACAACTCCCACTTTGTGTGTGATTCTTTATCTTTTAACTCCACGCCTCTTGCCAAGACCCTCGCATTTACTTCTCTTACAACCCCATCTATAAATATATTAAACAACCACGGTGACATCACACATCCTTGTCTAAGGCCTACTTTTACTGGGAAAAAATTTCCCTCTTTCCTACATACTCTAACTTGAGCCTCACTATCCTCGTAAAAACTCTTCACTGCTTTCAGTAACCTACCTCCTACACCATACACTTGCAACATCTGCCACATTGCCCCCCTATCCACCCTGTCATACGCCTTTTCCAAATCCATAAATGCCACAAAGACCTCTTTAGCCTTATCTAAATACTGTTCACTTATATGTTTCACTGTAAACACCTGGTCCACACACCCCCTACCTTTCCTAAAGCCTCCTTGTTCATCTGCTATCCTATTCTCCGTCTTACTCTTAATTCTTTCAATTATAACTCTACCATACACTTTACCAGGTACACTCAACAGACTTATCCCCCTATAATTTTTGCACTCTCTTTTATCCCCTTTGCCTTTATACAAAGGAACTATGCATGCTCTCTGCCAATCCCTAGGTACCTTACCCTCTTCCATACATTTATTAAATAATTGCACCAACCACTCCAAAACTATATCCCCACCTGCTTTTAACATTTCTATCTTTATCCCATCAATCCCGGCTGCCTTACCCCCTTTCATTTTACCTACTGCCTCACGAACTTCCCCCACACTCACAACTGGCTCTTCCTCACTCCTACAAGATGTTATTCCTCCTTGCCCTATACACGAAATCACAGCTTCCCTATCTTCATCAACATTTAACAATTCCTCAAAATATTCCTTCCATCTTCCCAATACCTCTACCTCTCCATTTAATAACTCTCCTCTCCTATTTTTAACTGACAAATCCATTTGTTCTCTAGGCTTTCTTAACTTGTTAATCTCACTCCAAAACTTTTTCTTATTTTCAACAAAATTTGTTGATAACATCTCACCCACTCTCTCATTTGCTCTCTTTTTACATTGCTTCACCACTCTCTTAACTTCTCTCTTTTTCTCCATATACTCTTCCCTCCTTGCATCACTTCTACTTTGTAAAAACTTCTCATATGCTAACTTTTTCTCCCTTACTACTCTCTTTACATCATCATTCCACCAATCGCTCCTCTTCCCTCCTGCACCCACTTTCCTGTAACCACAAACTTCTGCTGAACACTCTAACACTACATTTTTAAACCTACCCCATACCTCTTCGACCCCATTGCCTATGCTCTCATTTGCCCATCTATCCTCCAATAGCTGTTTATATCTTACCCTAACTGCCTCCTCTTTTAGTTTATAAACCTTCACCTCTCTCTTCCCTGATGCTTCTATTCTCCTTGTATCCCATCTACCTTTTACTCTCAGTGTAGCTACAACTAGAAAGTGATCTGATATATCTGTGGCCCCTCTATAAACATGTACATCCTGAAGTCTACTCAACAGTCTTTTATCTACCAATACATAATCCAACATATATATATATATATATATATATATATATATATATATATATATATATATATATATGTATATATAATATTGTTGTAGATAATTACATAAAATAATCAAGAAGGTAGGCAAGAAAGTAACCATAGGTGGGGAGTGTCATCTGGCCTCTCAGTTGCTGTATGAATCACGAAAATGCAGTGGATGACACTGGAGAGAGGGAGAACCGGCCACCAATGTTGCAATGACAAATCATCTCTCTATATGTATCTCTCTCTCAACACTCCTTCCGATTTATTTTATTTTTCTTCTCAGTAAATCATCTTTCCTTTATCCTGCGTCTTCTTGTAGTCCCCGCCATGTTTTGGGTCCTGCTCTTTATTAGCAGGAGCTGTGACTCGACCTCTGCAACCACAACTAGGTGAGTACACACACACACACATCTTTAACACCAGAAATATGAATATAAAGAAGCATTGACCTGGTCATGTCATTCTAAAATTCAATGAATTTCTGCAAGACTCATGCATGTTAGTGGCGAATATGTTAATCTGACGCAAAATGCTATTCGTGGCATTTTCCCGGCGAAGTCGTTACTTCCAATTCCCCAGAAAATGTAGATCCCCTGGTGGGCGAAACGTTTTCTTCGTAAAAAAAAAAAAACTGCCCTAAATCAGAGTCACAGTGACTCGCCTAGTAATTTGGGTCACAGTCACGCTTTAAACAGTGTGAGAATGTGCTTACATAGTGTGGGGTAGCGACCTGCTGCTTCGTGGTCCCATTGCTCTGCTCATGGCCTCGCCCCTCACACCACTGAACGCAACTTTCGTTGTTGACATCCTCCTCAGGAACCACTGAATTCTGCCACATTTTCCAAGTCTCGGTCCTTCCAGACGGAGGAGTTGAGAATCGAGTCTTTGAAGCCTCTGATGGACTCCTGATCCAAGGACCTCATGTTTTGCTCTGGATAGAAACTTTATCAAGCAATATTGACTTGATAATGAACTTAATCAAGTCATGTTAACTTGATTAAGTTCTAAACACAGCTAAGTACCGAGACTCTCTCACACTGCCATAATTCTTTCTCGCTACCATACTCGTTGGTAATACCTGCCATCCTACCATAACCTTCTGGTGAGCTGCTGTTGTTCGCCTCGTCTCCGTGGGAAGTGATAGCAGTTTTCCCAGAGTTTTGGTAGTTTATTCCCAAGAATAATGCCAGAGTTAGCAATTACTTTTTTTCCTGTTAAATACACGGAGACTCTAGTTGTTGTTGACTTTATTTTTCCTGAATGAAAACTAATTCATGAGGACATATGTAAACTGTGATTATTTTTTTTTTTTTGAGGTAAGTTCCAAAAGTAAGGGGATTATTTCTGGACATTCTCCGCGCTTCTCTCTGCCTCCTTTTACTTCTTCTTCTTCTTCTTCTGCTTCTTCTTCTTCTCTCTCTCTCTCTCTCTCTCTCTCTCTCTCTCTCTCTCTCTCTCTCTCTCTCTCTCTCTCTCTCTCTCTCTCTCTCATAAACATATGTATATCGCCACACAGTGGCTACATCAGTCCATACAAAGGAGAATCGTGAAGAACAGGAGGAGAATGAAGTAATCAGTCCCTTAGTCTTGAGTCGATGTAATCAGTCCATCAATCAGAGGTGATGGTGGCAACCTCAGTGGTGATGGTGGCAACCTCAGTGGTGATGGTGGCAACCTCAGTGGTGATGGTGGCAACCTCACTGGTGATGGTGGCAACCTCAGTGGTGATGGTGGCAACCTCACTGGTGATGGTGACAGCCCCAGTAGTGACGGTGGCAACCTCAGTGAAGGTATCAAAATTTAATTCTGGTATAAGAAGAGACCAGCCGTGATGTGTGGAACTGCTGGGTCGCATTCTGTGCCCTGGGAGTCCAGGGCATCCTGAATACTGGACCGCCTGTGCCCTTGAAGTACCGGATCGCTCATGCCCTGGGCATCCAGGGCAACTGCCGCTCTGGAAGTAGCAACGAGGTGAAGCAGAGCGACCTCACGAGGTTCCGTTGTGGCTTGGGGAGGAGCAAGTTGCTGGGACCTTCTCTGTTTTCTTCGTGCTGAAAATACATGATTTGGTCTAGATTAATGTAAATCTCACCTCAGTACTAATAGTAGCGATAATTTACTTTTATCAACATTTCATATTTTGCCCATTTCACTTCTTTTTAACATTATATTTGCGGTTGCCGTTTGTTCCCCTTATCCTCAGTCCATTCACTGATTGTAGTGTATGACTGAATAAAATACTTATGGACATTTCACACACACACACGTCAGGAGCTGAGTCTTGACCCCTGCAACCACAATTAGGTGAGTACACACACGCACACGCACACACACACACACACACACACAAGCATACACACTCACACATACACATATCCGTCCAGAATAAGAAATATATCCAGCTTCAAGAGTAGGGAACACCAGCTAACTGGCACTAATGAAGCAAAGACCAGGGGCTAAAACCCGACTCTCACAAAACACAAAGCTGTCAGTATACATCTACCCCATAAAACGCACCGCTACGTTATAATTAAACTGACCTTCTGCTAGTGCCGCCGCCAGCAGCGTAGACTTCACCGCTGCCAAGTAACCCTCCGTTCTCATTACCTCCATAAAATATGCAAGTGTAACGCTCGAAATGAAGACAACAGGTGCAAATGAGGTGTGGTTATTAGCTAGTCTTCACGCCGTGTCTGGTAACCAGTGTGCAAGTGGGTTTATGATCCCATTAAATAGGGAAAGAGGGCATTCTACAAGTATATATGTTCATTGTAGCTGTGTGTAGGTGGCACCATGGTGCCATCCTCGACCCACGTTTGAGATATTCCTTGTTTTTGTCTCCTCTGAGTTTTCTTCTCTCATCAACCAGTGTTCATCACACTTTCTTGCAGCACTTATATATATATATATATATATATATATATATACATATATATATATATATATATATATATATATAGACATATATATATATATATATATATATATATATACATATATATATATGTATATAATGTATATATATATATGTATATATATATATATATATATATATATATATATATATATATATATATATATATATATATATATATATATATATATCGAGCCAAATAGGTAAAATTGGTCAATTAGCAAGAATTCAATTAAAATTAAGTCCTTTCTAAAATTTCCTCATATACGTTTATAGATATATTTTTTTCATTTGTGCTAATGTAAAAATTAATAATTTTGTACCAAAAGATCCTTAGAAATCTTACCTATCCTTATTTTAACAAGTGTAATTTAATTTAGCCTAATCCAACTAAATGTATCTTAGAAAATTTACAATATTTTAATAATAAACAAACACAATGAAATATAATTTTTTCGTTAGGTTCAGAATGATTTTTGTGAAATTATTGGTTACACAAATTTTCGCTGCCTTATTCGGCAAGAAGAGCGTTGCTATTTAAGCCAAATAAAGGTGAGAAAAAGAAACGTGGAGAGAGTAAAAGTTCTGAGGAAGAAGTGTGAAGAATTACAATACTTAAGAGAAAAAAATATAATATAACGATACAGAAAGAAAAAAAAAGACAGAGGTAAAGACGAAGTGAAAATAAGAGGAGGTAAAGAAAAGAGAATAGCTAGCTAAAATATACATATATTATCTGATCAGTAGAGGACGACATGGAGAGGGAATGGTCTTATAACGGCGCATCCCACAAGCAAATCCTCCTTCAAACGACCTTCCTTCAATCTTCACCTCTTGTACCTCCTCTGTTTTTTGTTGTGTATCACCCGGCCGTAATGTTGGTGTTTGACAGAATCCTGGACAAGTCACAGTCAACTGGCTTTCCAATTGTCATCACACCGGCCGAATGTCGTAAGAATCTCTCTCCTTCCTACTTTTTGTCAGGTGAAATTATTTTTTTTTTTTGTTATTGGCTAGAAACCATTCGTACAGAGACATAGAGAGGCTTTGTTTACATTACAGTCGCAGATACTGGAAGCAGTTACTCAAGAGAAGCATTGTTTACATTACAGTCGTAGATACTGGAAGCAGTTACTCAAGAGAAGCATTGTTTACATTACAGTCGTAGATACTGGAAGCAGTTACTCAAGAGAAGCATTGTTTACATTACAGTCGTAGATACTGGAAGCAGTTACTCAAGAGAAGCATTGTTTACATTACAGTCGTAGATACTGGAAGCAGTTACTCAAGAGAAGCATTGTTTACATTACAGTCGCAGATACTGGAAGCAGTTACTCAAGAGAGGTGATGAGAGACAGATAGCCAAGGACTTAGTTTACATCGAGACTGTCTACTGGGAACTGTCTTATTGTACTTAGAATAAAGACTATCGTGCATTATCTAGGTGGAGAGAGAGGGACGGAGAGAGAGGGAGAGAGAAAGAGGGAGGGAGAGAAAGAGAGCACATGGAAAACACATATTGCAGAGGTCTTAGAAATCCTTACTGAGTCTATCTGCTGAGAAGAACGATCCACTTCCGTGTAGGTTAAGAACTCCTATGTATTTTCTAGGTGTGTGAAGCGAGGATGGAAGAGCAGAAGGCTCTCTCCCTTTGTTCCTTAAAGACTCCCCGTGAGAATTATTCTTCTAACAACTCTTCTAAGGGAGGAATAAGACATTACGGGTTTACAATAATTTTATAAGGAAGAGAGAATTCTATGCAAGTTTTCCTAGTTTTTAACCTTTGTGAGATTACAAACAAAAAAATAATTCGCGTGCAAGATATAAATTTATTGAATTTCATCAGCTAAATAATTCTAACTTCAGATATTATCTTGGGCTGCTCTCTCATTCCTTGGATCAAACCTAATTACTTTACATTTGTCAGGCACCGTAGGACCCCTACGAATTAATCATTTCGATAATAATAATAATAAAAATAATAATAATAATAATAATAATAATAATAATAATAATAATAATAATAATAATAATAATAATAATAATAAGAAATATAAGAAAAGGGAGAAAAAATGAATAATCAGCCATTTGATCAACTTGTTTTTAGTTCGGAGTCTCGGTTATTTTCATTGTGTTGATCCTTATGTTAATTGTCTTGGCTGATGGTCAGGTGAAACTGGCTGTCTGATGACGCACTTGTGTCACCTCCCAGACTCCTTCCTGCTGCTCCACTGCCTCTAGCCACTGTACCCTCCAGCCACGGTACCTTTCCAGCAACGGTACCGTTCCAACCAAGACTAATACACAGAGAAAACTGTTGTAGTCTTCTTTGTTGGGGTTTTATAGGGCTATTGAAAGCTCACGCCGTATCTTCTTTGTTGTTCGTTTATAGGGCCAAAAGCAGTTCATGCCGTAACGAACCCATCTGTCGGCCTGTCCAACAGCAAGGCGACTAATAATGTTTCCAATATCTCCTCTAAGGGTCATTCTAGAGAATCTACTACCACCAAACCTACCATTAGGGACTCAACCAGCAGGTTGAGCCCCTAATGGTAGGTTACCAAAGCTATGAATAACTGATGCCATGTACATGAAGCTTTTATAACGAGTACTCACTTAACGTCCCAGTATACATGAGGGGGATTGCCAATAGACCCCTGGATGTCTTCAAGAAGGCGCTGGGCAGGCACCTGAAGTCAGTACCTGACCAGCCGGGCTGTGGCTCTTACATAGGTTTGCTTGCGGCCAACAGTAACAACCTGGTTGATCAGGATCTGATCCACCACGAGGCCTGGTCACAGACCGGACCGCGGGGGCGTTGATCGCTGAAAACCTCTCCAGGTAACTCCAGGTAATATGGAGGACGTTACTAGGGACTTGTATACATATGTGATATGCCTGTTGTATTAGCATTGTAAATATTGCCCGTATTACTCACACACACACACACACACACACACACACACACACACACACACACACACACAGAGAGAGAGAGAGAGAGAGAGAGAGAGAGAGAGAGAGAGAGAGAGAGAGAGAGAGAGAGAGAGAGAGAGATAGAAGAGGTAAAGGATTTAGTAGGTGCTAGACTGTGCTAAGCCTAATGCTACTTATAATGCTTAAGCTAGGTTAGGCTATGCTAGGTTAGGTTAGGTTAGGTTGGGTTAGGTTAGGTTAGACTAGGTTAGGTTATGCTCGGTTAGGTTAGGTTAGGTTAGACTAGGTTAGGCTATGCTAGGTTAGGTTAGGTTAGGCTAGGCTATGCTATGCTAGGGTAGGTTAGGTTAGGCTAGGTTAGGCTATGCTAGGTTAGGTTAGGCTAGGTTAGGCTAGGTTAGGTTAGGGGACTGCTCTAGTAAGCACATGTCCTTCTGTGCCGGGAGTAGAAAGCTTCCCAGGAAGGGCGGCTGCGGGTCCTGTTTACCGCAAGCGGTCGTCAACTCCGCCCTTCTCTGGGAGCGGCATGATGAAAGGCCGGCCGGCGGCCAGAGGCGTCGCAGCCTGACGATGCCTTCCAGCTGACCCACACACACACACACACACACACATACACACACACACACACACACACACACACACACACACACTATGCTATGTATGGTTCCTGCCTCCATTACATCACTTGCTAGACTACTCCACTTCCTAACAACTCAATGACCGATGTTAGGAAGTATTTCTTCAGTCACTGAGTTGTCAGGTAGTGGAATAGTCTAGCAAGTGATGTAGTGGAGGCAGGAACCATACATAGCTGAAAGACGAGGAGCCAGAGATGGGACACAGACACAAGAGGTCACAATTGGAAGTTGAAGACTCAGATGAATCAAAGGGATGTTAGGAAGTATTTCTTCAGTCATAGAGTAGTCAGGCCATGGAATAGCCTAGAAAGTGATGTGGTGGAGGCAGGAACCATACATAGTTTTAAGGCGAGGTATGATAGAGCTCATGGGGCAGGGAGAGAGAGGACCTAGTAGCAATCAGCGAAGAGGCGGGGCCAGGAGCTGTGACTCGACCCCTGCAACCACAAATAGGTGAGTACAAATAGGTGAGTACACACACACACACACACACACACTTGAACAATGGGAAACTATAAATCTACAGGTATTTTCTAATTTTAGTATTAATGAGGAGTAGGAAGAGAAGAATGAAAAGGAGGAAGAGGAGAAGGAGATTTCAACGCTCCCGACAGTGGTGATCCTTCTCCTTCATACTGTGTGTGTACTCCCCTGTGTATGTGTGTGTGTGTGTGTCTGTGTCTGTGTCTGTGTCTGTGTCTGTGTCTGTGTGTCTGTGTGTGTCTGTGTACTCACCTAGTTGTACTCACCTAGTTGAGGTTGCAGGGGTCGAGTCCGAGCTCCTGGCCCCGCCTCTTCACTGATCGCTACTAGGTCACTCTCCCTGAACCGTGAGCTTTATCATACCTCTGCTTAAAGCTATGTATGGATCCTGCCTCCACTACATCGCTTCCCAAACTATTCCACTTACTGACTACTCTGTGGCTGAAGAAATACTTCCTAACATCCCTGTGATTCATCTGTGTTTTCAACTTCCAACTGTGTCCCCTTGTTACTGTGTCCAATCTCTGGAACATCCTGTCTTTGTCCACCTTGTCAATTCCTCTCAGTATTTTGTATGTCGTTATCATGTCCCCCCTATCTCTCCTGTCCTCCAGTGTCGTCAGGTTGATTTCCCTTAACCTCTCCTCGTAGGACATACCTCTTAGCTCTGGGACTAGTCTTGTTGCAAACCTTTGCACTTTCTCTAGTTTCTTTACGTGCTTGGCTAGGTGTGGGTTCCAAACTGGTGCCGCATACTCCAATATAGGCCTAACGTACAAGGTGTACAGGGTCCTGAACGATTCCTTATTAAGATGTCGGAATGCTGTTCTGAGGTTTGTTAGGCGCCCATATGCTGCAGCAGTTATTTGATTGATGTGCGCTTCAGGAGATGTGCCTGGTGTTATACTCACCCCAAGACCTTTTTCCTTGAGTGAGGTTTGTAGTCTCTGGCCCCTAGACTGTACTCCGTCTGCGGTCTTCTTTGCCCTTCCCCAATCTTCATGACTTTGCACTTGGTGGGATTGAACTCCAGGAGCCAATTGCTGGACCAGGTCTGCAGCCTGTCCAGATCCCTTTGTAGTTCTGCCTGGTCTTCGATCGAGTGAATTCTTCTCATCAACTTCACGTCATCTGCAAACAGGGACACCTCAGAGTCTATTCCTTCCGTCATGTCGTTCACAAATTCCAGAAACAGCACTGGTCCTAGGACTGACCCCTGTGGGACCCCGCTGGTCACAGGTGCCCACTCTGACACCTCGCCACGTACCATGACTCGCTGCTGTCTTCCTGACAAGTATTCCCTGATCCATTGTAGTGCCTTCCCTGTTATCCCTGCTTGGTCCTCCAGTTTTTGCACCAATCTCTTGTGTGGAACTGTGTCAAACGCCTTCTTGCAGTCCAAGAATATGTGTCTGTGTGTGTGTGTGTCTGTGTGTTTGTGTGTGTGTGTGTGTGTGTGTGTGTGTGTGTGTGTGTGTGTGTGTGTGTGTGTGTGTGTGTGTGTCTGTGTCTGTGTGTGTGTCTGTGTGTTTGTGTGTGTGTCTGTGTGTGTGTGTCTGTGTCTTTGTGTGTGTGTGTGTGTGTGTGTGTGTGTGTGTCTGTCTGTCTGTCTGTGTGTGTGTGTGTGTGTCTGTGTGTCTGTGTGTGTGTCTGTGTGTGTGTCTGTGTGTTTGTGTGTGTGTGTCTGTGTGTGTGTCTGTGTGTGTGTGTACTCACCTATTTGTGGTTGCAGGGGTCGAGTCATAGCTCCTGGCCCAGCCTCTTCGCTGACTGCTACTAGGTCCTCTCTCTCCCTGCCCCATGAGCTTTATCATACCTCGCCTTAAAACTATGTATGGTTCCCGCCTCCACTACGTCACTTTCTAGGCTATTCCACGGTGTGTGTGTGTGTGTGTGTGTGTGTGTGTGTGTGTGTGTGTGTGTGTGTGTGTGTGTGTGTGTGTGTGTGTATGCTTGAACTTCACAATCATTCATATAAAGAGTAGTTTAGGTGAGGTGTGCAGTTATGTCAGGTTTCTGTGTCTCACGTTTAAGTGTCGGTCAAGGTGAGTGAGGACACCTCACCTAGCACCTTGCAGGAGGCGTCTGGCTTCGTAGGATGAGTTATCCTAGGCCTAGAGGCTTAGCCAAATTGGATACATTAGCAGCGTGCTGCAACCCTATTCTGTTTGACAGTAACTTGAATCAACATAAGAGCATAAGACAGGAGGAACACTGCAGCAGGCCTACTAACCCATACTAGGCATGTTCTTCTCAAACCCAAACCCAGTAATAAAAATATTTTGCCCGACCCATTTTATTCTGCCTCATCTCGCGTCTGAGTGGTGGCTGTATCCTGACATCTTCTCTCCATCTTTACTTTTGAGTGATTTCTGCATCCTGACATCTCTCCGTCCTTACTTTTGAGTGATTTCTGCATCCTGACATCTCTCCGTCCTTACTTTTGAGTGATTTCTGCATCCTGACATCTCTCCATCCTTACTTTTGAGTAGTGGCTGCATCCTGACATCTTCTCTCCATCCTTATTTTAGAGTGATGGCTGCATCCTGACATCTTCTCTCCATCTTTACTCTTTGATGAGTTCCAACTCATTCCAAGTCATGAGGCGCGTATGATCCTGCCAGTGGCGCACTTGGGTAAATATGCACACATACACATATATACTTGCCAAGTTGAACTTACAAGCCACACGTCTCCCACACAGTGCTAACATACAATACGTAGTCACAAAACACCAATAACCTACACTTAGAATACGTAGATTTAAACAGCATTTTTCTTCGCGAACTCTGAACCTCCTGTTCCATCTTGGTTACTTGCTAACTGTCAAAGAAGGAACGAAACGACCTTTAAAAAGGTCCTCTCCAAAGCACGAGTTATTTTCACAGTGTTTCGGTCACAATGTTGACATACCCGTAGACTAGAGTATGTCCTATCATAAGGCTCCTGTATTTACTGTGGTGTTTCGTAAATGTAACTCAAAAAATCCATCCAAAATTGAATATCGTGAACTTTTAAGGCTTTTCCAGATGCTTTTCAGCTATAATTGTTCCATTTTCGTATCCATGGAAAAATAATCACACTATATAGAGAAGCATTGGAAAATAGTTTACCGTTTCATCATAGTTTCATTAAGGCAGCGGGATTTCCAACCAGCAGTCTACTATGACTCTAGAAATCGTAATGACACGATTGCAAACAAACCATACCCCCGGCCGGGATTGAACCCGCAGTCGTAGAGTCTGGAGTTTTGAGACTCTATGACCGCGGGTTCAATCCCGGCCGGGGGTATGGATTGTTTAGCAGTCTACTATGGTTTACCTAAGAGAGAGTTCTCTATCGTTAATTTGCCTGCGTGAAGGAGGATAGTCCGGGTGTCACCCACACTGTGGCCCCACAACTTCCGTACTCAGGCCAGGTGGCTCGGCAGGAGGTGGCCGTCGGCGGCCCGTTAGCCGAAGAGAACGTCAGGACTACCAGAGTGGCGTGGTCCGTGACCACCGCCTCCTCGCCATCTGCATAATATGGCCTCGACGGCGTCAGCTGGGAGACCTGCACCCCACAGTAAGCGAAGACCATCCCTGAGACCAGAGTGGTCATAGACCATCCCCGGGACCCAGAGTGATCATAGACCATTGCTGGGAACCAGAGTGGTCTTAAATCATCCCTGGGTTCCAGAGTTTATCACAGATCATCCCTTGTACCCAGAGTGATCAGAGACCATCCCTGGGACCCAGAGTCATCACATATCATCTCAGAGCCTCGAGTGAGCCTAGACTCACACCCAGACAAACGCATCACAACACCAGTTTTACAAAAGCCTCCCAGAATTTTAAACATTTTCACAATTTTTTACAAGGTTTTACAAACACTTTTATGATGTTCTCAGTCATATTGATATTAATAATTATTATAATAATTAATAATTCTGCCAAATAATCATTTTTCTTCATCAGTGACGTGGAATAATTTGCGTCTTATTATTATTATTATTATTATTATTATTATTATTATTATTATTATTATTATTATTACGTCTATGGGAATGATAATCAGGTTTGATTCGAGGAAGGAGAGGATGTCTCCAGTGCCTTGAATCAAGATCCCTCCATGAGATGTGTATCTGGAGTGCACAGGGGATTCGAACAATGGTCTAGACAAAGGTCCCAGACCAGCGTCTTCAGACCACTCTGTTGCATGACCCATACAGGTTTCGTGCTTCACATTTAATCAATATTAACAATAATTCAGACTCCTGTAACTATAGATTTTAATCATTTATTTGGCCAGGTTGTGAACCTCCAAATTAGGTGTTGATCCGTGGAAAAGGAGGACGCCTTCAGTTCCATGGATCAAGAGCTCATAATAAGTATTAATTAAAGCGCCCCTCCCCCCTTGAGCTGAACATCCACGTCAGTACTTTCTAATTCAGTACCTTCTACCACATTACTTTCCACATCAGTACCTTCTTCATCAGTACTTTCTACGTCAGTATTTTCTACGTCAGCACTTTCTACGTCAGTACCTTCTACGTCAGTACCTTCTACCTCATTGCTTTCTATGTCAGTACTTTCTACGTCAGTACCTTCTACCTCATCAGTTTCTACGAGATTACTTTCTACGTCAGTACTTCCTACGTCAGCACTTTCCACGACAGTACTTTCTACGTCACCACCTTCTACCTCATAACTTTCTACGTTGGTACTTTCTACATCAGTACCTTCTACGATAGTACTTTCTCGATCGTACTACTACTACTATTACTATTACTACTACTACTACCACTACTACTACTACTACTACTACTAATAATAATAATAATAATAATAATAATAATAATAATAATAATAATAATAATAATAATAATAATAATAACAATAACAATGCAAGTTGCATGTCACTGTCACAATGACGAAAATTTGAAATGTTTTATATAAAATAAAAACGTCCAGATTTTGTAAAGGGCCAAACTGACAGACAGTTTTTTTCCCCCGACGTAAATCTCGACTGACAAAAACATTAGTGACCCAAAAAAATAGAGGGGGGAAAAATATTAGAGACAACAAATGAGAGTAAACTTTATTGTTGCAGTAAGAGAGAGAGAGAGAGAGAGAGAGAGAGAGAGAGAGAGAGAGCTGCAAGAACTACGTCAAAACTGTCAGTGGTGACAATAAGGCAGGAGGAGGTGCATTTCCTTCTTAAATCGCTTGACCAAGAAAAGGCTGTGAGCCCAGACAAGTTGAGCCCAAGATTGTTGAGAAGATGTGCAGACCAGCTAGCAGCACCTCTAACTCGCATCTTTCAGCACTGCCTAGTACAGTGTAAATGGCCCTCTCTATGGAAAGAGGCAAATGTAGTCCCTGTTCACAAAAAGAAGAGCAGAGCAGAAATCAGCAACTAAAGACCAGTGTCACTCCTGTCAATCACTGGTAAGATCAATGAGACAATAATCTCAAGACAAATGACAGAGTTTTTGACTATCACTCACTACTTTGTGATCATCAATATGGCTTCAGGAAAGGTTACTCTGCTGCTTATCTGTTGTTAAACCTCTCCACTAAGTGGCACCAGTCACTGGATGAATCCAAAGTCAGCTGTGTGGTAGCACTGGACATTGCTGGCGCTTTCGACCGGGTGTGGCACCAGGGCCTCTTAACAAAACTTCAAGCACTGGGAATTGCAGGCTCTACGCTATGTCTCCTCAGTGATTACCTTCATGGTAGATCTCTAAGTGTAGTCCTCAATGGAACGGAATCAGCAAGGCATCCTATTGGGGCAAGTGTTCCACAAGGAAGCGTGCTGGGTCCATTGTTATGGAATGTCTACTTCAACGACCTTCTTCATCTCATCCCAGAATCACATGCATATGCAGACGACTGTACACTGACATTCACTTATCCAAGAGAAGAAATGCCAGCTGCTCTAAGCTACATCAATCACCAGCTGAGAGCTATATCAGCTTGGGGGAATAGATGGCAAGTAACATTTGCACCTGAGAAAACGCAAATGATGATCGTCTCTAGGCACCATGATGGTAATGCTGGTGCAGTAGTAAGGATGAATGGGAGGATGTTGGCACCTGGAGAAGAAGTTGATATCCTTGGGGTGAAATTTGACTCCAAACTAACCATGAAGAACCATGTTGTAAATCTTGCAAACAAGGCAGCCAGGAAGCTTACAGCACTTCGCCGTATCTCGCATCTGCTTGACAGTAGGGGTTGCAAGATCCTGTACGAGGCACAAGTACGCTCACACCTTGAGTATGCTCCACTTTCTTGGTTTGCCTGCCCCCCCCCCTCTCATCTGCGACTGCTTGACAGAGTAGAGAACAGAGCAAGACGTCTCATCTCTCGCCTGGACCCATCCTGGATAGATCTGTCATTTCAGCAGAGCCTTCAACATAGGAGGGATGTGGGTGGCCTTACTGTTATGTACAAGGCCAATATTGTCAAAATACCACACTTGGATCCACTTCGAGGACAGCGTGAAACAAGCTTTTGTGCCACAAGACGGGCAGAAAGCAGCAACTTCACTCTGGCTGTACCCTTCTCCAGAACATCACTCCATCTGAGATTATACATACCCAGGATGACTCGAGTATGGAACACATTCGTACAGCATAATGATGTCAACGAGATAAAGTCAGTTGATCAAATGAAAATGCTGGCCCACAGATGGCTCCAACTTCATCCTGTTCCCTACTTGTATTTCTCATAACAATAAAAATGCTTTCAAATGAGCTGATGTAGGTAACAGCTCTTAGCTTGCCAATAAAGTTAGGAATCCTTAACCTGTAAATAGCTGTCAATAAAGCTAGGGATCCTTAACCTTGTCAAACCCTGTGTAAAAAAAAAAAGAGAGAGAGAGAGAGAAAAGAGAGAGAGAAAGAGAGAGAGAGAGAGAGAGAGAGAGAGAGAGAGAGAGAGAGAGAGAGAGAGAGAGACAGACAGACAGACAGACAGACAGACAGACAGACAGACAGATTTCGCTCTATGTAGGGCTTTATCAAGTCATGGTTTGACGGAACTCGAGACAGGGCGAAACGTTGTTCCTATTCAAAACTTCTACAAGTTCTATTTTGTCCCTCTACTTTCTATTGCTGTTACTACTACCACTACTACCACTACTACCAGCATTACCTCTACCACTACTTCTCCACGTCCTCTCTGTCCCGTCCCTGTTTCTCTCTCCTATATATACACCGACTCCCTCACCTTCGTGTGTTAGTGTGACTTGTAAATAGTCAAAATCGGACCGATAAGTCCTCATAAGCTTCTCTTATGTGCGGATTATTTGTATATTGTTGCAGTCACTGTACTGTGCCTTTTTATTCTTCCAGTCACTGTATTGTGCCTTTTTATTCTTCGAGTCACTGTATTGTGCCTTTTTATTCTTCGAGTCACTGTATTGTGCCTTTTTATTCTTCCAGTCACGGTACTATGACTTTCTATTCTTCCAGTCACGGTATTGTGACTTTCTATTCTTTTGTGTTTTGTCCACAGACATGGAACAAAGTATTGTTAAGCGGTTTATTAAATGCTTTGAATGATTTCATAACAACACTGTGATGACAGTATATGTAAACATGGAAAAAATTGGTCACTAATACAGGAAGTTTGTGATGATTGTTGAAAATTGGGGATTAGAGAAGCAAATTGGTTATGACAGAAGCGGTAGTCAATTTTTACCTGTGTGTGTGTGTGTGTGCCAATTCACACAGACACACAGACAGCCACACACACACACACACACACACACATGTACTCATTTGCACAATTCCGCTACAGCGAAGTATGACGAAACCTGGACTAAACACAGTGGGAAATACACGTCATGTTAATGTTCTCTCATTCATAACTCCTCTCACTACCGTCAGGTGGCTTCCTGATTGTGACGTGTGGATATTAAGTCCTGGGTGGCCCTACGTTATGTGTGGGGCCACTATACACTACATGGCCCCAAGTTATGTGTGTGGTCACTATACACTATATGGCCCCATGTTATGTGTGTGGCCACTATACACTATATGGCCCCACATTATGTGTGTGGCCACTATACACTACATGGCCCCAAGTTGTGTGTGTGGCCACTATACACTATATGCTCCCACGTTATGTGTGTGGCCACTATACACTATATGGCCCCATGTTATGTGTGTGGCCACTATACACTATATGGCCCCACATTATGTGTGTGGTCACTATACACTACATGGCCCCACGTTATGTGTGTGGCCACTATACACTATATGCTCCCACGTTATGTGTGTGGCCACTATACACTATATGCTCCCACGTTATGTGTGTGGCCACTATACACTATATGGCCCCATGTTATGTGTGTGGCCACTATACACTATATGGCCCCACATTATGTGTGTGGTCACTATACACTACATGGCCCCACGTTATGTGTGTGGCCACTATACACTATGTGGCCCCACATTATGTGTGTGGCCACTATACACTACATAGCCCCAAGGTATGTATGTGGCCACTATACACTACATGGCCACACGTTATGTGTGTGGCCACTACACACTACATGGCCACACGTTATGTGTGTGGCCACTATACACTACATGGTCACACGTTATGTGTGTGGCCACTATACACTACATGGCCCCAAGTTATGTGTGTGGCCACTATACACTACATGGCCCCAAGTTATGTGTGTGGCCACTATACACTACATGGCCCCAAGTCATATGTGTGGCCACTATACACTGCATGGCCACACGTTATGTATGTGGCCACCATACACTACATGGCCATACGTTATGTGTGTGGCCACTATACACTACATGGCCCTAAGTTATGTGTGTGGCCACTATACACTACATGGCCCCAAGTTATGTGTGTGGCCACTATACACTACATGGCCACACGTTATGTGTGTGGCCACTATACACTACATGGCCACACGTTATGTAGCCACTATACACTACATGGCCCCAAGTTATGTGTGTGGCCACTATACACTACATGGCCCCATGTTATGTGTGTGTGGCCACTTTGCACTAGGCTTACTAAGACCTGATTAAACTCTCCACAGAGTTAAACGTTTTTCCAACGACAACTTGTTCCGCTAGTTTCTCCCCTTTTCTTCGCAGAACGACCTTTCGATCGAATTTCTGGGACGATAAACAAGACTGGTGAGTTATCAA
>NC_091320.1:35168937-35181437 GCF_038502225.1 Cherax quadricarinatus | reverse complement strand
ACACACACACACACACACACACACACAGTATGGTACTGATAATTTTAATTATCCTTATCATCCATGCTGTAAAACCCATTTGAAATCTCCCATTAAGACGTTTGTCAGTAGTTAAGCAACATAACATCCACACTGCAGTCAAGAAGTGGAATACCCTAGATAAACTTGCGCCAGATACCATATACACAGCTTAACAAACAGGTATGACACGCTGAATAACCCACGGGTGAAGAACCAGCTTCCAAAATCACACACAAAAGCTAGTTCGTCGCCTGCGACTCAGCCAGGAGCCGAGACTCGAACCTCGCAACCAAACACCAGACAAGTGCACTGCCTCGGGTATCCACTGGAAACAAAGACTCCGGAAAAAAAGTTCCTCGGGTTGTTTGAACTTTCAAGGTAGAAAACTTTGTGTAAATTGCTTGGAGCTCATCGTTAAGTGTTTCCTCAGTGGGTAAAACATACGCCCAGACGCACTTCAGGTGGTTAGAGTGACTGAAACTGTACCCTTCTGTAGGTCGTCCACTGCATCGAAAAAAACTCCAAATGTAGTCTAGACTACGTTTAATGTTCTTGTTGTTGTTATTATTATTATTATTATTATTATTATTATTATTATTATTATTATTATTATTATTATTATTATTATTATTATTAATACAAAGTTTAATTCCGTTCAGTTTGAGTTACCATAAGTTCAAGCCAACACAGTCTTGAAGGGTAAGGGAGGAGGAGCTTCACATCCCTTGGATGTAGAGCCCTTCACCGGCATCAAGGGGAACTCATCAATACTGGAGTGAAATTCTTCATATAGCTATGTTATCAAGGTGAAGCTGTGAGTTAGAGGACCATGATGCAGGAGTGTTGACGATTAGAGACAGAGTGAGCTTACCAGTTTACCAGCTTAACAGCTCACCAGCTTAGCAGCTCACCAGCTTACCAGCTTAACAGCTCACCAGCTTACCAGCTCACCAGCTTACCAGCTCACCAGTCTACCAGTTTAACAGCTCACCAGCTTACCCAGCTCACCAGCTCACCAGCTTACCAGCTCACCAGCTCACCAGCTTACCAGCTTAACAGCTCACCAGCTTACCAGCTCACCAGCTTACCAGCTCACCAGCTTACCAGCTTACCAGCTCACCAGCTTAGCAGCTTAACAGCTCACCAGCTTACCAGCTCACCAGCTTACCAGCTCACCAGCTTACCAGTTTAACAGCTCACCAGCTTACCCAGCTCACCAGCTTACCAGCTCACCAGCTCACCAGCTTACCAGCTTAACAGCTCACCAGCTTACCAGCTTACCAGCTCACCAGCTCACCAGCTCACCAGCTTACCAGCTCACCAGCTCACCAGCTTACCAGCTCACCAGCTTACCAGCTTAACAGCTCACCAGCTTACCAGCTCACCAGCTTACCAGCTCACCAGCTCACCAGCTTACCAGCTTAACAGCTCACCAGCTTACCCAGCTCACCAGCTCACCAGCTCACCAGCTCACCAGCTTACCAGCTCACCAGCTTACCAGGTTACCAGCTCACCAGCTTACCAGCTCACCAGCTTAGCAGCTCACCAGCTTAGCAGCTTAACAGTTCACCAGCTTACCAGCTCACCAGCTTACCAGCTCACCAGCTTACCAGTTTAACAGCTCACCAGCTTACCCAGCTCACCAGCTTACCAGCTCACCAGCTCACCAGCTTACCAGCTTAACAGCTCACCAGCTTACCAGCTCACCAGCTCACCAGCTTACCAGCTCACCAGCTCACCAGCTCACCAACTTACCAGCTCACCAGCTTACCAGCTTAACAGCTCACCAGCTTACCAGCTCACCAGCTTACCAGCTCACCAGCTTACCAGCTCACCAGTTCACCAGCTTACCAGCTTAACAGCTCACCAGCTTAACAGCTCACCAGCTTAACAGCTCACCAGCTTAACAGCTCACCAGCTTACCAGCTCACCAGCTTACCAGCTTACCAGCTTAATAGCTCACCAGCTTATCCAGCTCACCAGCTCACCAGCTTACCAGCTCACCAGCTTACCAGCTTAACAGCTCACCAGCTCACCAGCTTAACAGCTCACCAGCTTACCAGCTCACCAGCTTACCAGCTTACCAGCTTAACAGCTTACCCAGCTCACCAGCTTACCAGCTCACCAGCTCACCAGCTTACCAGCTTAACAGCTCACCAGCTTACCAGCTCACCAGCTTACCAGCTCACCAGCTCACCAGCTCACCAACTTACCAGCTCACCAGCTTACCAGCTTAACAGCTCACCAGCTTACCAGCTCACCAGCTTACCAGCTCACCAGCTTACCAGCTCACCAGTTCACCAGCTTACCAGCTTAACAGCTCACCAGCTTACCCAGCTCACCAGCTCACCAGCTCACCAGCTCACCAGCTCACCAGCTTACAGTTCACCAGCTTACCAGCTTAACAGCTCACCAGCTTAACAGCTCACCAGCTTAACAGCTCACCAGCTTAACAGCTCACCAGCTTACCAGTTCACCAGCTTACCAGCTTACCAGCTTAATAGCTCACCAGCTTATCTAGCTCACCAGCTCACCAGCTTACCAGCTCACCAGCTTACCAGCTTAACAGCTCACCAGCTCACCAGTTTAACAGCTCACCAGCTTACCAGCTCACCAGCTTACCAGCTTACCAGCTTAACAGCTCACCAGCTTACCCAGCTCACCAGCTCACCAGCTCACCAGCTTACCAGCTCACCAGCTTACTAGCTCACCAGCTCACCAGCTTAACAGTTCACCAGCTCACCAGCTTACCAGCTTAACAGCTCACCAGCTTACCCAGCTCACCAGCTCACCAGCTTGCCAGCTCACCAGCTTACCAGCTCACCAGCTTACCAGCTCACCAGCTTACCAGCTCACCAGCTTACCAGTTTAACAGCTCACCAGCTTACCCAGCTCACCAGCTTACCAGCTTAACAGCTCATCAGCTTACCAGCTCACCAGCTCACCAGCTTACCAGCTCACCAGCTCTCCAGCTCACCAGCTTACCAGCTCACCAGCTTACCAGCTTAACAGCTCACCAGCTTACCAGCTCACCAGCTCACCAGCTTACCAGCTCACCAGCTTACCAGCTCACCAGTTCACCAGCTTACCAGCTTAACAGCTCACCAGCTTACCAGCTCACCAGCTCTCCAGTTCACCAGCTTACCAGCTCACCAGCTTACCAGCTCACCAGCTCACCAGCTTACCAGCTTAACAGCTCACCAGCTTACCAGCTCACCAGCTCTCCAGTTCACCAGCTTACCAGCTCACCAGCTTACCAGCTCACCAGCTCACCAGCTTACCAGCTCTTCTGAGTTTATATAAAGAAGAGTGTATTACGGAAGTATGGTTTCTCAGAGAGAGAGAGAGAGAGAGAGAGAGAGAGAGCAGTGGACCGAAAACTTTACACAATCTCTCTCACTCGCTCTGTCTCTCTCTCTCTCTCTCTCTCTCTCTCTCTCTGATATCTAAAAAATCAACACTTAATACAGGTAATAAAAACAGCAATAATGAAAATGAAAAATAATAATAATAATATAATCATCATTATTATTATTATTATTATTATTATTATTATTATTATTATTATTATTATTATTATTATTATTATTATTGTTATTATTATTGATGCACATAGCCACAAGTGACCCAGCAAAACAAACACAGTAAGAAATTCAAGTTTAGTCAAACACACGAGGGGGAGGGGAAAACACCTGAACAACACATTAAATCAACTTTGAGAACACACACACACACCTTGGTGTTTATACCTGGTCAATAGCTCTTTGTGTGCTCACTCCAGATTTCTCTCTCTCTCTCTCTCTCTCTCTCTCTCTCTCTCTCTCTCTCTCTCTCTCTCTCTCTCTCTCTCTCTCTCTCTCTCTCTCTCTCTCTCTCTCTCTCTCTCTCTCTCGTGTCAACACAGCTGGTGATCTGTTGGACCTGTGATTCAGTTTATCCCAGAGGGCAGTTGTTAATTTCAGCATCAGCTGGTTGTAACAACTTGTAGTTAGCAGGTATCTGGCTAAATTTAACAACTTTGTCAAGTAGTTAACTCACATCTCGCTGAATTAAATCATTGTGCTAGATCATTGTACTAGATCATTGTACTAAATCATTGTACGAGATCATTGTACTAAATCATTGTACTAGATCATTGTACTAAATCATTGTACGAGATCATTGTACTAGATCATTGTACTAGATCATTGTACTAAATCATTGTACTAGATCATTGTACTAAATCATTGTACGAGATCATTGTACTAGATCATTGTACTAGATCATTGTACTAAATCATTGTACTAGATCATTGTACGAGATCATTGTACTAGATCATTGTACGAGATCATTGTACTAGATCATTGTACTAGATCATTGTACTAAATCATTGTACTAAATCATTGTACTAGATCATTGTACTAAATCATTGTACGAGATCATTGTACGAGATCATTGTACTAGATCATTGTACGAGATCATTGTACTAGATCATTGTACGAGATCATTGTACTAGATCATTGTACTAAATCATTGTACGAGATCATTGTACTAGATCATTGTACTAGATCATTGTACTAGATCATTGTACGAGATCATTGTACTAGATCATTGTACGAGATCATTGTACTAGATCATTGTACTAAATCATTGTACGAGATCATTGTACTAGATCATTGTACTAGATCATTGTACTAAATCATTGTACGAGATCATTGTACTAGATCATTGTACGAGATCATTGTACGAGATCATTGTACGAGATCATTGTACGAGATCATTGTACTAGATCATTGTACTAAATCATTGTACGAGATCGTTGTACTAGATCATTGTACTAGATCATTGTACTAAATCATTGTACTAGATCATTGTACTAAATCATTGTACTAGATCATTGTACGAGATCATTGTACTAGATCATTGTGCTAGATCATTGTACGAGATCATTGTACTAGATCATTGTACTAGATCGTTGTACTAAATCATTGTACGAGATCATTGTACTAGATCATTGTACTAGATCATTGTACGAGATCATTGTACTAAATCATTGTACGAGATCATTGTACTAAATCATTGTACGAGATCATTGTGCTAGATCATTGTGCTAGATCATTGTACTAGATCATTGTACTAGATCATTGTACGAGATCGTTGTACTAGATCATTGTACTAGATCATTGTACTAAATCATTGTACGAGATCATTGTACTAGATCATTGTACTAGATCATTGTACTAAATCATTGTACGAGATCATTGTACTAAATCATTGTACGAGATCATTGTACTAGATCATTGTACTAGATCATTGTACTAAATCATTGTACGAGATCATTGTACTGAATCATTGTACGAGATCATTGTACTAGATCATTGTACGAGATCATTGTACGAGATCATTGTACTAGATCATTGTACTAGATCATTGTACTAGATCATTGTACTAAATCATTGTACGAGATCATTGTACTAAATCATTGTACGAGATCATTGTACTAGATCATTGTACTAGATCATTGTACGAGATCATTGTACGAGATCATTGTACGAGATCATTGTACGAGATCATTGTACTAGATCATTGTATTAGATCACTCTACTAGATCATTGTACTAGATCATTGTACTAGATCATTGTACTAAATCATTGTACGAGATCATTGTACTAGATCATTGTACTAGATCATTGTACTAAATCATTGTACGAGATCATTGTACTAGATCATTGTACTAGATCATTGTACTAGATCATTGTACTAGATCATTGTACTAAACCATTGTACGAGATCATTGTACTAGATCATTGTACTAGATCATTGTTCTAAATCATTGTACGAGATCATTGTACTAGATCATTGTACTAGATCATTGTACTAGATCATTGTACTAGATCATTGTACTAGATCATTGTACTAAATCATTGTACGAGATCATTGTACTAAATCATTGTACGAGATCATCGTACTAGATCATTGTACTAAATCATTGTACGAGATCATTGTACTAAATCATTGTACTAGATCATTGTACTTGATCATTGTATTTGATCACTCTACTAGATCATTGTACTAGATCATTGTACTAGATCATTGTACAAGATCATTGTCCTAGATCATTGTAAACTGTTGTCTTTATTATACTCATTAAAGTGGTCAGAGTTATGCACATAGAAAGGCCAGACAAGTTCGTGGCTTCCAATTACCTATGGACCTGACCTTAAAAAGTGGCAAAACGTTACAGTGTTTCGCACATTCCTGAACGAAATGTCGTGTAAGCACAACAACATTTTTACGGACTACGGTTCGACCCCCCTCGTCCACTCTTGTTTATAGAAAACTTAATTTGAGTTCACTAATCGAAATCTGCGTATCCATCAAAAATAAAGAAATATTTTATATAAATAAGATTTTGACAGTTCATAATCAAGACATAAGTCGTAAAATATGGAAAAAAAAAAACTGGTCAGGAACTGTCACTGTAGAAAGTACAATGGAAAGTTTTGCAGTTAGGCGGAGTTACAACGAGTTATTTTAGTTGGTTGTTTAGAGGAGTATCCCCTGTACTGCAGTGGACATCAACTGATTTAAGTACACAAACTTTGATGATAGTTCCTCTAGCACTTTTGACAGCTCTTTCTAACTCTCCCTGTGTTGTCCTCTCCACCGTTGCTACTCTACCATCCTGCACCCCCTCAAGGAAGGTTCCTTGATGTTGGTGAGGGGCTCTTGATTTAGGGAATTGGATCTGTGCTCCAGTTCCCCGAATTAAGCCTGAATGCCTTCCACACCCCCCCCCCCGGCGCTGTATAATCCTCCGGGTTTAGCGCTTCCCCTTGATTATAATAATAATAATACCATCCTGCACTACCCCGCTGGGTGGTATGATTGTGAGAAACACTGTAATAAATGTACTGCAGTGTTGTTCCTCCTCTTGTGTTCTCGTGTTCTGTTTGCTTTAATTTGGTTATAACGTGAACACTGTAGATTTTGTCATTCACAACACGGCAGGATCGAGACGTCGCACTGGTCTCAGTGGTGAGAAGACACAGCTTCCACTGAGGCAAAACTTCACTCTGTGTAGAGCACTGTGTAGATCTTGATGCAGGTCTACACTGAGCGAAACGTTGCCCCCAGTCACAGTTCTGTTAGATAACATGTATTGTTGCCTCACAGAGCCTGGCAGTTCACTGATGTGAAGGATCATGATTGATGTTTAAGTCGTATCATCTACTGGAAGAAATAAATATAATAATAATAATTATTATTATTATTATTATTATTATTATAATTATTATTATTATTATTATATTTCTGGTGCGTGGACCTCCACGGGACAACTAATACACATCTTATTCCCCAAACATCTAGATTTTTGACAGAATTTACGAAAGATTTTAACGACTTACAGGTTCCTCCTTTCTTTTCATAACTTACTGTGTCCACTTAACAAAAAATTTTCAGTGATGAGTTTTACTGACGTCTCTCTCTCTCTCTCTCTCTCTCTCTCTCTCTCTCTCTCTCTCTCTCTCTCTCACTCCTCGCACGATTTATTCTGTCTAGACTATTGGACGGCAACTTTGTACATGCAAGAGTTTTTCGAACTGGATCATTTAGAGTTACGACTCAATGTGTGTGTGTGTGTGTGTGTGTGTGTGTGTGTGTGTGTACTCACCTAGTTGTACTCACCTAGTTGAGGTTGCGGGGGTCGAGTCCGAGCTCCTGGCCCCGCCTCTTCACTGATCGCTACTAGGTCACTCTCCCTGAGCCGTGAGCTTTATCGTACCTCTGCTTAAAGCTATGTATGGATCCTGCCTCCACTACATCGCTTCCCAAACTATTCCACTTACTGACTACTCTGTGGCTGAAGAAATACTTCCTAACATCCCTGTGATTCATCTGTGTCTTTAGCTTCCAACTGTGTCCCCTTGTTACTGTGTCCAATCTCTGGAACATCCTGTTTTTGTCCACCTTGTCAATTCCTCTCAGTATTTTGTATGTCGTTATCATGTCCCCCCTATCTCTCCTGTCCTCCAGTGTCGTCAGGTTGATTTCCCTTAACCTCTCCTCGTAGGACATACCTCTTAGCTCTGGGACTAGTCTTGTTGCAAACCTTTGCACTTTCTCTAGTTTCTTTACGTGCTTGGCTAGGTGTGGGTTCCAAACTGGTGCCGCATACTCCAATATGGGCCTAACGTATACGGTGTACAGGGTCCTGAACGATTCCTTATTAAGATGTCGGAATGCTGTTCTGAGGTTTGCTAGGCGCCCATATGCTGCAGCAGTTATTTGGTTGATGTGCGCTTCAGGAGATGTGCCTGGTGTTATACTCACCCCAAGATCTTTTTCCTTGAGTGAGGTTTGTAGTCTCTGACCCCCTAGACTGTACTCCGTTTGCGGCCTTCTTTGCCCTTCCCCAATCTTCATGACTTTGCACTTGGTGGGATTGAACTCCAGGAGCCAATTGCTGGACCAGTTCTGCAGCCTGTCCAGATCCCTTTGTAGTTCTGCCTGGTCTTCGATCGAGTGTATTCTTCTCATCAACTTCACGTCATCTGCAAACAGGGACACCTCAGAGTCTATTCCTTCCGTCATGTCGTTCACAAATACCAGAAACAGCACTGGTCCTAGGACTGACCCTGCGGGACCCCGCTGGTCACAGGTGCCCACTCTGACACCTCGCCACGTACCATGACTCGCTGCTGTCTTCCTGACAAGTATTCCCTGATCCATTGTAGTGCCTTCCCTGTTATCCCTGCTTGGTCCTCCAGTTTTTGCACCAATCTCTTGTGTGGAACTGTGTCAAACGCCTTCTTGCAGTCCAAGAAAATGCAATCCACCCACCCCTCTCTCTCTTGTCTTACTGCTGTCACCCTGTGTCATAGAACTCCAGTAGGTTTGTGACACAGGATTTCCCGTCCTGGGAAACCATGCTGGCTGCTGTTGATGAGATCATTCCTTTCTAGGTGTTCCACCACTCTTCTCTGATAATCCTTCTCCATGATTTTGCATACTATACATGTCAGTGACACTGAGTCTGTAGTTTAATGCTTCATGTCTGCATCTCCTTTTTTAAAGATTGGGACTACATTTGCTGTCTTCCATGCCTCAGGCAATCTCCTATTTCGATAGATGTATTGAATATTTGTTGTTAGGGGTACACATGGCGCTCTGCTCCCTCTCTCAATACCCATGGGAGATGTTATGCAAGCCCCATTACCTTTGAAATTATCTAAGCTCACTCAAGCCTCTTCACTTCTTCCTCGATTTGTGTGCACTGTGTCCAGCGCGGTGGTGTGCCCCACCTCTCCGTCTTTCTGGAGTCCCTTCTGTCTCCTCTGTGAACACTTGCTGAATCTCTTGTTGGGTTCTTCACATACTTCCCGGTCATTTCCTGTGTCTCTCCTCCTTCCTTCCCTTAGCCTGATTACCTGGTCCTTCGGCTGTTTGTTTTCCTCCTGATGTGGCTGTACAACAGTTTCGGGTCAGATTTGACTTTCACTGCTATGTCATTTCATATTGTCTTTGGGCCTCCCTTCTTATCTGTGCATATTCATTTCTGGCTCTGCATTGTTCATGTATTCTCCTGGGTCCTTTGCCTTCTATATTTCTTCCATTCCTAAACACATAGTTTTTGCCTCCCTGCACCTTTAGGTAAACCATGGGCTCATCACAGCTTTCATTCTCCTGTTACCCTTGGTACAAACCTCTCCTCAGCCTCCTTGCATTTATTACTACATATTCCATCATCTCATTGCTGGTTTCCCTGCCAGTTCTCTGTCCCACTGAACCCGTTCAGGTGGTTCTCATTCCTGTGTAGTCCCCTTTCTTGTAGTTTGGCTTCATTCGTCTGGCCTTCCTGCTTCTCCTCCACTTGGCTCTACTGTGTATTCGAGCCCGCCACATGGTCACTGGCCCCGAGGGTCTTTCATATGTGATGTCCTCGATATCTGCACTACTGAAGGTGAATACTAAGTCCAGCCTTGCTGGATTCATCCTCTCTCTCTTGTAGTGTACCCATTGTTGGTACGTAGGTTCTCCAGTACCACCTCCATCATCTTAGCCCTCAAGTATCTTGCTTCATGTGGGTCCAAGTTCTGCCAATCTATCTCCTTGTGGTTAAAGTCACCTGATCCAGGAGCTTTGCCTGCATGCATGAGCTCTTCTAGCCTCTAGCCAGTGTGTCAACCATCGCTCTATTGCTCTCGTCGTACTCTTGCCTTGTACCCTGCTGTTCTGTGGTGGGTTATACATCACTGCCTATTACCACCTTAGGACCTCCAGAGTGAGTGTTCCCACTATGCAATCACTTTCTTCTCCGCTATCTTACTCTCTCCAGCTCATCAAAATTCCAGCGATTTTTGATCAACCTTTCCTCCCCTCCACCCCCTGTTCCCTAAATCTTTCCTCAGGATTTGGTATCCCGTTGGAAAGATGGCATCATTATCATACCTGTAAGCTTGGTTTCTGTAGGAAGCTATGATGTCCGGTGATGCTTCTTTGACTCTTTCTGCCCTCCTCCCACTTATTTGTTATTCCATCAGCGTTTGTGTTACCCTTACCTTCAGTTTCCTTTCCAACACTGTGGTTGGGGCTAATGAGGGTGGGAACCTGGTGGCATACTGTGGGGTTCTATAGCAATTGTTGGGTGGAGGCTGTAGGTATGGATTATGGGTGGTGTTGGGATGGTGTGATAGGTTGTGTGGTTCTGAGAGTAGTTGTGTGTGTGCTTGCCCTTGCTGTTTCTGTCCTGCTCTGACTGACCTCTGCTGGTTCCCTCCTTGTCTTCTCTTTTCCCTAGCTCCTTTCCTTTTTGTCCTCCTCAGCTGCTGTCGTTCTGATTTTGTTCTGTCTCTGTCTGGAACACCCTCTTGTACTCTTCCGAGGTATTTCAATGTGGTTTCTCTTGGGAGGATCCTGTTTCGGCACTGTTTCCGTCCTGAGAATCAGCTTTGATTGGTGGTTCTCACCTTCAGTACTATTCTCTGAAAAATTTACAATCATCCCTCTCTTCACTATTTCTGTTATATTTCTCTCTCAATCACAGTAACTTTCTTCCTGCTTCCTTTCAGTGTGTATCCCTTTCCTCTCTCTCCACGGCCATGGATAAACAGTTTTGCCCTTTCTTCCTCGCATTGCCTCACCCTCTGTGGCTCTGGATCCTGCCTGTGTGTGGTCAGTTTCTCCTTCCAGTTTTCAGTGGCTCTTGTTAGCCTTGTTGTGCCTCAGCATTCGACCTATCACCTCTCCATCTGCAACCAGTTGATCTTCCCTTTTCACTCCCCTTGGTCCTCCTTGGCAGATTGATGTATGTAGCATAATTCATAATTCCTTCCTTCCTGTTCAGCCTCGCAACCCCATATGCTGTGTCTTCTCTAGTCACTGCCTGTAACTCACTCCAGCCTATTTATCTCAACTTCTAGGACCCTTATCTTGCTCTGCAGTTTCGACTTATGCCTCCCAATTCTTTGTCTCCTTCTCCTTTTCCATTTCACAGAGAGCTCTTTCTCCATTTTTTCAGAAAGCTCTCCCTAATTTTCTCTCCACTCTTATTCCATCCTTTTCCCTGCTCCTCCATCCCTCCTCCCCCTACCAGACCATTCTCATCTGATCCTTAGGTCCTGCAGAGTCCACCATTTTTTTTTTTTTTTTTTTTTTTTTTTAAGAGTAGGAGGGGAGAGTTAGAAAATGGGGACGGAGAAACAGAGAGAGAGATAGCAAGAGAGAGAGAGCAAGAGAAAGAGAGCAGGAGAGAGCAAGAGAGGCAAGGGAGAGGCAGAGAGGAACAAAGAGAGAGAGCAGGAGGCAGAGGCAGGGGCAGGGAGAGCAAAGAGGGAGAGAGGCAAGGGGGAGGCAAGGCGAGCAAGAGAGAGGCAAGGGAGGCAAGGCAAGGAGAGGCAAAGGGAGGCAGAGGCGAGGGAGGCAAGGAGGCAAGGGGGAGGCAAGGGGCAAAGAGGCAAGGGAAGCAGAGGCAAAGGGAGGCAGAGAGAGAGGCAAGAGAGGCAAGGGAGAGGGGCAGGGGCAGGGGCAGGAGAGGCAAGAGAGAGCAGGGAGGCAGAGAGGGGCAGGAGAGGCAGAGAGAGAGGCAGGAGGGAGCGGGAGAGGAGGGGCAGGGAGAGAGAGCAGAGAGACAAGGGAGAGAGCAAGAGAGAGCAAAGAGAGAGGCAAGAGAGAGGCAAGACAAATTCAGGGAGCAAGAGAGGCGAGGCAAGAGAGAGAGCAAGAGGCAAGAGGCAAGAGAGGCAAGGGAGAGGCAGAGAGGCAAGAGAGGGGCAAGGGAGAGGCAAGGGAGGGAGCCAAGGAGGCAAGGGAGAGAGAGGCAAAGGGAGGCAAGAGGCAGGAGAGAGACAGGAGAGAGCAAGAGAGGCAAAGGGAGAGAGCAAGAGAGGCAAGAGAGGGCAGCAAGAGAGAGGCAAGAGAGAAGGCAAAGAGAGAGAGAGCAAGAGAGAGAGAGCAAGAGAAACAGAAAGCAAGAGAGAGAGCAAGAGAGAGAGAGAGCA
>NC_091320.1:35133937-35163937 GCF_038502225.1 Cherax quadricarinatus | reverse complement strand
CAGCACCTGTCATCAGCACCTGTCCTCAGCACCTGTCCTCAGCACCTGTCATCAGCACCTGTCATCAGCACCTGTCATCAGCACCTGTCATCAGCACCTGTCCTCAGCACCTGCCATCAGCACCTGTCATCAGCACCTGTCATCAGCACCTGTCATCAGCACCTGTCATCAGCACCTGTCATCAGCACCTGCCATCAGCACCTGTCATCAGCACCTGTCATCAGCACCTGTCATCAGCACCTGTCATCAGCACCTGTCATCAGCACCTGTCATCAGCACCTGCCATCAGCACCTGTCATCAGCACCTGTCATCAGCACCTGTCATCAGCACCTGTCATCAGCACCTGTCATCAGCACCTGTCATCAGCACCTGTCATCAGCACCTGTCATCAGCACCTGTCATCAGCTCAACACTTTCATGTCGCCAAGTTGACGATTAAAAAAAATATTTCAACTCAATAATATACATTTGTCGCACCAGTAAAAAAATGCATTATATATATACATATACATATATATATATATATATATATATATATATATATATATATATATATATATATATATATATATATATATATATATATATATATATATATATATATATATGTCGTGCCTAATATGTAAAACTGGTCAATTACCAAAAACTCGTTTAAAATTAAGTCCTTTCTAAAATTTTCTCTTATACGTTTGAAGATACATATATATATTTTTTTATTTTTGTTAATGTAAAAGATTAATAATTTTGTACCAAAAGAACTTTAGAAAACTTACCTGACTTTATTATAACAAGCGCAATTTAATTTAGCCTAATCCAACTAAATATATTTTAGATAAGTTTACAACAATTTAATAATAAGCAGACACTAAGAAATATATTTTTTTCGTTATTTTCAGAATAATTTGGGCGAAATTGTTGCATTCAAAAGTTTTCGCTTCCCTTATTCGGCAAAAAGTGCGTTTGCTATTTAAGCCAAAATCGCAAGTTTTACCTATTCGGCAACTGTGTTCTAAAGTTCCTCAGAGAGCTGGGTGAAAAGCTCACCACAGGAACCAAGAACCACAGAGCGGCCAGCTTCCTTTCTCAGAAACTCAGTATTGCGATCTAGAGAGGAAATGTCTGCAGCATTCTAGGCACGCGGTCCACCTCCGGTGAGCTGGATGAAGTGCCTGAGATGAAGGCTCTGAGATGTTAGTTGTGATGTTCTCACTTCTATTGTATCTTTGTTGATATATTTTGTTTATTAATAAAGTTTAGAACATAAGAAATTGAGGACCACTGCAGAAGGCCTACTGGCCCATACAAGACAGGGGTGGTAGGAGAAGAATATATCCAAATGCTCCGGGGACAATCTCGAGTTTTCCCTGAAGTAAGAGATGGTACCTCCCTATATATTTATATATATATATATATATATATATATATATATATATATATATATATATATATATATATATATATATATATATATATAAATATATATATATATATATATATATATATATATATATATATATATATATATATATATATATATATATATATATATATATATATATATATATATATATATATATATATATATATATATATATATATATATATATATATATATATATATATATATATATATATATATATATATATATATATATATATATATATATATATATATATATATATATATATAATGTATTTAAAGAGAGAGAGAGAGCAGGATATATCAGTCATTTTACAGAGTAAATCAGTACAATTAAGCTTGTGATAACGACGCTAACTACCCAAAGAGGGGAAATGAAGCTGAGATAATCACTTATGAGTTGGAGATAAAGGATGCTTGTTGAGATAAACGAGGCCACGGTAATAAGCCTCCTGGGGATGCTCAGAGGTCGTCTTTGACATACCTATGATAGATTTCAAGAGTGTTTTTCTTACTTCCCGTGCCCTGCTCTGGTCCAGGCTCGTGTGGTGTTTGCCTGGTCACCATAACCTGTTGCTGCCGGCTGTCCGTTGGCCCGCACATCCGTGACAGCCTGGTTGATCTGACAACAGTAATCCTGGGAATGATCAGAGGTCACAGCAACAGGAGCCACCGCTATGGAAGTACCCAAGACCCACCATCATGGGTGTACCCAGGACCCACTATTATGGGAGTACCCAGGACCAACCATCATGGGTGTACCCAGGACCCACCATCATTGGTGTACCCAGGACCCACCATCATGGGTGTACCCAGGACCCACCATCATGGGTGTACCCAGGACCCACCATCATGGGTGTACCCAGGACCCACCATCATGGGTGTACCCAGGACCCACTATTATGTGAGTACCCAGGACCCACCATCATGGGTGTACCCAGGACCCACCATTATGGGAGTACCCAGGACCCACCATCATGGGTGTACCCAGGACCCACCATCATGGGTGTACCCAGGACCCACCATCATGGGTGCACCCAGGACCCACCATCATGGGTGTACCCAGGACCCACCATCATGGGTGTACTCAGGACCCACCATCATGGGTGTACCCAGGACCCACCATCATGGGTGTACCCAGGACCCACCATCATGGGTGTACCCAGGACCCACCATCATGGGTGTACCCAGGACCCACCATCATGGGTGTACCCAGGACCCACCATCATGGGTATAACCAGGACCCACCATCATGGGTGTACCCAGGACCCACCATCATGGGTGTACCCAGGACCCACCATCATGGGTGTACCCAGGACCCACCATCATGGGTGTACCCAGGACCCACCATCATGGGTGTACTCAGGACCCACCATCATGGGTGTACCCAGGACCCACCATCATGGGTGTACCCAGGACCCACCATCATGGGTGTACCCAGGACCCACCATCATGGGTGTACCCAGGACCCACCATCATGGGTGTACCCAGGACCCACCATCATGGGTGTACCCAGGACCTAGTAAGACTTTAATCCAATCTTCCTTCAGTTATGTTTAAGCAATATCAGTCTTAAGACTGAACTTCTGTTGGATAGTTATACTTCTGTTTTAGTTCAATTTAAGACTGAGCTTCTGTTGGAACAGTTACTGTTTGCAGAACTGTACATCCTCAGCTGTTCATCAGCCTAACGTCATCTGTTGGTTACAACAGTCCACACACACACACACACACACACACACACACAACGGAGCCCACGATGCAGGCTTCCGTTACCTGTTAACCTCAACCAAACAGAATTTTTGTACCGTTCACTTATGCATCATCTCCCTCATACAAGATCTGTATCAAAAAATCTTATTATTGATGCTGTTTGACCTCCGATTCTCTACGATACAGTTGATGTGTTGATGTTCTGTTCTTAAAGAGTATTCCAGCGTTTTTGTATTTCCTACCCTGTCATTATTATTATTATTATTATTATTATTATTATTATTATTATTATTATCATTATTATTATTATTATCATCATCATCATAGCTCATGTAAACTTACTTCTTAAATTATTCACTTCTGTTATTGTTCACATTCTAGTCATATTTCGGTCACACTCCGGTCATATTCCCATCACGTTCCCGTCACGTTCCCGTCACGTTCCTGTCACGTTCCCGTCACGTTCCCGTCACGTTCCTGTCACGTTCCGTGGCTCTGAAAAACATATACACACTGAAGCATACTTTTGATAGGGAAATGAATTTACGTACATGTATTAGATATAGATAGCGTCCCCATCTTATTTATCTACATATACGCAAAAAAATATCTGCGCTAACACATGCGCCAACCAATCTGCTAACGCTTACGCAGGCGTATAAGACAGAGCGGAACTTGCTATTGTCTCGGGAACTTAGCATAAGATTTCAGCCAAGTCACCGACCGCATCTCCTACCTATTTTAGTTACAGATTCACGGTCTCGACCAAAAAAAAAAAATCACGTACAGAGACATTAGAGTGTTGCGTCAAAGTAACATTCTCCTGCGGTCGTTCCTTTGAAATTCTTAGCAAAGAATTTTTGTTTCTTTGCGGCGGAATCCGTGACGATCGTAATGTGGTGGGGTTGGGGTTTTTTTTTTGTGTGTTTTATGAGTTCTGGTGACGGTAATCACAGTGGTTCAGTGTGATGCAAAAATACGGACTTATGTCAGTGTTGTGTGGCTGTGATACTACTGAGAGTGATACCAGTTAGTGATACCACTGAGGTTGATACCACTTTGATATTACTTAGTGATACCACTGAGGGTGATACCACTTTGATATTACTTAGTGATACCACTGAGGGTGATACCACTGAGAGTGATACCACTTTGATATTACTTAGTGATACCACTGAGGGTGATACTTTGATATTGCTTAGTGATACCACTGAGGGTGATACTACTGGGAGTGATACCACTGAGGGTGACACCACTTTGATATTACTTAGAGTGATACCACTGAGGGTGGTACCACTTTGATATTACTTAAAGTGATACCACTTTGATATTATGAATAGTGATACCACTGACAGTAATATCACTTTATAAATTACATCATGTACTTGTAAAAATAAATATTATTATTATTATTATTATTATTATTAATAATAATAATAATAATAATAATATTATTATTATTATTATTATTATTATTATTATTATTATTATTATTATTATTATTATTATTATTATACTGATAGTAATACCACTGAGAGTGATACCACTGAGGGTGATACCAATGAGAGTTATACCACTGGAGGAATAAGACACACGTACAAAGCTTTGGTATCTGTACTATGGTAAAAAAATCGCCTGCTCAGCAGGCTTTTGGAGTGCAGAGATAAGTTAAATACTGGAGAGCAGCAGCAGTGCTGAGGTTATCAGTCCGTCAGTCACGAAGAAACAGTGCTGAGGTTATCAGTCCGTCAGTCATGAAGAAACAGTGCTGAGGTTATCAGTCCGTCAGTCATGAAGAAACAGTGCTGAGGTTATCAGTCCGTCAGTCATGAAGAAACAGTGCTGAGGTTATCAGTCCCTCAGTCATGAAGAAACAGTGCTGAGGTTATCAGTCCGTCAGTCACGAAGAAACAGTGCTGAGGTTATCAGTCCGTCAGTCATGAAGAAACAGTGCTGAGGTTATCAGTCCCTCCGTCATGAAGAAACAGTGCTGAGGTTATCAGTCCCTCAGTCATGAAGAAACAGTGCTGAGGTTATCAGTCCCTCAGTCATGAAGAAACAGTGCTGAGGTTATCAGTCCCTCAGTCACGAAGAAACAGTGCTGAGGTTATCAGTCCCTCAGTCTTGAAGAAACAGTGCTGAGGTTATCAGTCCCTCAGTCACGAAGAAACAGTGCTGAGGTTATCAGTCCCTCAGTCTTGAAGAAACAGTGCTGAGGTTATCAGTCCCTCAGTCATGAAGAAACAGTGCTGAGGTTATCAGTCCCTCAGTCATGAAGAAACAGTGCTGAGGTTATCAGTCCCTCAGTCTTCAAGAAACAGTGCTGAGGTTATCAGTCCCTCAGTCATGAAGAAACAGTGCTGAGGTTATCAGTCCCTCAGTCATGAAGAAACAGTGCTGAGGTTATCAGTCCCTCAGTCATGAAGAAACAGTGCTGAGGTTATCAGTCCCTCAGTCTTGAAGAAACAGTGCTGAGGTTATCAGTCCCTCAGTCACGAAGAAACAGTGCTGAGGTTATCAGTCCCTCAGTCTTGAAGAAACAGTGCTGAGGTTATCAGTCCCTCAGTCTTGAAGAAACAGTGCTGAGGTTATCAGTCCCTCAGTCATGAAGAAACAGTGCTGAGGTTATCAGTCCCTCAGTCACGAAGAAACAGTGCTGAGGTTATCAGTCCCTCAGTCTTGAAGAAACAGTGCTGAGGTTATCAGTCCCTCAGTCATGAAGAAACAGTGCTGAGGTTATCAGTCCCTCAGTCACGAAGAAACAGTGCTGAGGTTATCAGTCCCTCAGTCTTGAAGAAACAGTGCTGAGGTTATCAGTCCCTCAGTCACGAAGAAACAGTGCTGAGGTTATCAGTCCCTCAGTCTTGAAGAAACAGTGCTGAGGTTATCAGTCCCTCAGTCATGAAGAAACAGTGCTGAGGTTATCAGTCCCTCAGTCATGAAGAAACAGTGCTGAGGTTATCAGTCCCTCAGTCACGAAGAAACAGTGCTGAGGTTATCAGTCCCTCAGTCTTGAAGAAACAGTGCTGAGGTTATCAGTCCCTCAGTCATGAAGAAACAGTGCTGAGGTTATCAGTCCCTCAGTCTTGAAGAAACAGTGCTGAGGTTATCAGTCCCTCAGTCATGAAGAAACAGTGCTGAGGTTATCAGTCCCTCAGTCACGAAGAAACAGTGCTGAGGTTATCAGTCCGTCAGTCATGAAGAAACAGTGCTGAGGTTATCAGTCCCTCAGTCTTGATGAAACAGTGCTGAGGTTATCAGTCCCTCAGTCTTGAAGAAACAGTGCTGAGGTTATCAGTCCCTCAGTCATGAAGAAACAGTGCGGAGGTTATCAGTCCCTCAGTCATGAAGAAACAGTGCTGAGGTTATCAGTCCCTCAGTCTTGATGAAACAGTGCTGAGGTTATCAGTCCCTCAGTCTTGAAGAAACAGTGCTGAGGTTATCAGTCCCTCAGTCATGAAGAAACAGTGCTGAGGTTATCAGTCCCTCAGTCACGAAGAAACAGTGCTGAGGTTATCAGTCCCTCAGTCTTGAAGAAACAGTGCTGAGGTTATCAGTCCCTCAGTCATGAAGAAACAGTGCTGAGGTTATCAGTCCCTCAGTCATGAAGAAACAGTGCTGAGGTTATCAGTCCCTCAGTCACGAAGAAACAGTGCTGAGGTTATCAGTCCCTCAGTCTTGAAGAAACAGTGCTGAGGTTATCAGTCCCTCAGTCATGAAGAAACAGTGCTGAGGTTATCAGTCCCTCAGTCACGAAGAAACAGTGCTGAGGTTATCAGTCCCTCAGTCTTGAAGAAACAGTGCTGAGGTTATCAGTCCCTCAGTCACGAAGAAACAGTGCTGAGGTTATCAGTCCCTCAGTCTTGAAGAAACAGTGCTGAGGTTATCAGTCCCTCAGTCATGAAGAAACAGTGCTGAGGTTATCAGTCCCTCAGTCATGAAGAAACAGTGCTGAGGTTATCAGTCCCTCAGTCTTCAAGAAACAGTGCTGAGGTTATCAGTCCCTCAGTCATGAAGAAACAGTGCTGAGGTTATCAGTCCCTCAGTCATGAAGAAACAGTGCTGAGGTTATCAGTCCCTCAGTCATGAAGAAACAGTGCTGAGGTTATCAGTCCCTCAGTCTTGAAGAAACAGTGCTGAGGTTATCAGTCCCTCAGTCACGAAGAAACAGTGCTGAGGTTATCAGTCCCTCAGTCTTGAAGAAACAGTGCTGAGGTTATCAGTCCCTCAGTCACGAAGAAACAGTGCTGAGGTTATCAGTCCCTCAGTCTTGAAGAAACAGTGCTGAGGTTATCAGTCCCTCAGTCATGAAGAAACAGTGCTGAGGTTATCAGTCCCTCAGTCATGAAGAAACAGTGCTGAGGTTATCAGTCCCTCAGTCACGAAGAAACAGTGCTGAGGTTATCAGTCCCTCAGTCATGAAGAAACAGTGCTGAGGTTATCAGTCCCTCAGTCACGAAGAAACAGTGCTGAGGTTATCAGTCCCTCAGTCTTGAAGAAACAGTGCTGAGGTTATCAGTCCCTCAGTCATGAAGAAACAGTGCTGAGGTTATCAGTCCCTCAGTCACGAAGAAACAGTGCTGAGGTTATCAGTCCCTCAGTCTTGAAGAAACAGTGCTGAGGTTATCAGTCCCTCAGTCATGAAGAAACAGTGCTGAGGTTATCAGTCCCTCAGTCATGAAGAAACAGTGCTGAGGTTATCAGTCCCTCAGTCACGAAGAAACAGTGCTGAGGTTATCAGTCCCTCAGTCTTGAAGAAACAGTGCTGAGGTTATCAGTCCCTCAGTCATGAAGAAACAGTGCTGAGGTTATGAGTCCCTCAGTCTTGAAGAAACAGTGCTGAGGTTATCAGTCCCTCAGTCATGAAGAAACAGTGCTGAGGTTATCAGTCCCTCAGTCACGAAGAAACAGTGCTGAGGTTATCAGTCCGTCAGTCATGAAGAAACAGTGCTGAGGTTATCAGTCCCTCAGTCATGAAGAAACAGTGCTGAGGTTATCAGTCCCTCAGTCACGAAGAAACAGTGCTGAGGTTATCAGTCCGTCAGTCATGAAGAAACAGTGCTGAGGTTATCAGTCCCTCAGTCATGAAGAAACAGTGCTGAGGTTATCAGTCCGTCAGTCATGAAGAAACAGTGCTGAGGTTATCAGTCCCTCAGTCATGAAGAAACAGTGCTGAGGTTATCAGTCCCTCAGTCTTGAAGAAACAGTGCTGAGGTTATCAGTCCCTCAGTCTTGAAGAAACAGTGCTGAGGTTATCAGTCCCTCAGTCTTGAAGAAACAGTGCTGAGGTTATCAGTCCCTCAGTCATGAAGAAACAGTGCTGAGGTTATCAGTCCCTCAGTCATGAAGAAACAGTGCTGAGGTTATCAGTCCGTCAGTCATGAAGAAACAGTGCTGAGGTTTTCAGTCCCTCAGTCTTGAAGAAACAGTGCTGAGGTTATCAGTCCCTCAGTCGTGAAGAAACAGTGCTGAGGTTATCAGTCCCTCAGTCTTGAAGAAACAGTGCTGAGGTTATCAGTCCCTCAGTCTTGAAGAAACAGTGCTGAGGTTATCAGTCCCTCAGTCTTGAAGAAACAGTGCTGAGGTTATCAGTCCCTCAGTCACGAAGAAACAGTGCTGAGGTTATCAGTCCCTCAGTCTTGAAGAAACAGTGCTGAGGTTATCAATCCCTCAGTCTTGAAGAAACAGTGCTGAGGTTATCAGTCCCTCAGTCTTGAAGAAACAGTGCTGAGGTTATCAGTCCCTCAGTCATGAAGAAACAGTGCTGAGGTTATCAGTCCCTCAGTCTTGAAGAAACAGTGCTGAGGTTATCAGTCCCTCAGTCATGAAGAAACAGTGCTGAGGTTATCAGTCCCTCAGTCATGAAGAAACAGTGCTGAGGTTATCAGTCCCTCAGTCATGAAGAAACAGTGCTGAGGTTATCAGTCCCTCAGTCTTGAAGAAACAGTGCTGAGGTTATCAGTCCCTCAGTCATGAAGAAACAGTGCTGAGGTTATCAGTCCCTCAGTCTTGAAGAAACAGTGCTGAGGTTATCAGTCCCTCAGTCATGAAGAAACAGTGCTGAGGTTATCAGTCCCTCAGTCTTGAAGAAACAGTGCTGAGGTTATCAGTCCCTTAGTCTTGAAGAAACAGTGCTGAGGTTATCAGTCCCTCAGTCACGAAGAAACAGTGCTGAGGTTATCAGTCCGTCAGTCATGAAGAAACAGTGCTGAGGTTATCAGTCCCTCAGTCATGAAGAAACAGTGCTGAGGTTATCAGTCCCTCAGTCATGAAGAAACAGTGCTGAGGTTATCAGTCCCTCAGTCATGAAGAAACAGTGCTGAGGTTATCAGTCCCTCAGTCTTGAAGAAACAGTGCTGAGGTTATCAGTCCCTCAGTCATGAAGAAACAGTGCTGAGGTTATCAGTCCCTCAGTCTTGATGAAACAGTGCTGAGGTTATCAGTCCCTCAGTCACGAAGAAACAGTGCTGAGGTTATCAGTCCCTCAGTCTTGAAGAAACAGTGCTGAGGTTATCAGTCCCTCAGTCATGAAGAAACAGTGCTGAGGTTATCAGTCCCTCAGTCATGAAGAAACAGTGCTGAGGTTATCAGTCCCTCAGTCTTGAAGAAACAGTGCTGAGGTTATCAGTCCCTCAGTCATGAAGAAACAGTGCTGAGGTTATCAGTCCCTCAGTCTTGAAGAAACAGTGCTGAGGTTATCAGTCCCTCAGTCATGAAGAAACAGTGCTGAGGTTATCAGTCCCTCAGTCTTGAAGAAACAGTGCTGAGGTTATCAGTCCCTCAGTCTTGAAGAAACAGTGCTGAGGTTATCAGTCCCTCAGTCTTGAAGAAACAGTGCTGAGGTTATCAGTCCCTCAGGCATGAAGAAACAGTGCTGAGGTTATCAGTCCCTCAGTCTTGAAGAAACAGTGCTGAGGTTATCAGTCCCTCAGTCTTGAAGAAACAGTGCTGAGGTTATCAGTCCCTCAGTCTTGAAGAAACAGTGCTGAGGTTATCAGTCCCTCAGTCTTGAAGAAACAGTGCTGAGGTTATCAGTCCCTCAGTCATGAAGAAACAGTGCCGAGGTTATCAGTCCCTCAGTCTTGAAGAAACAGTGCTGAGGTTATCAGTCCCTCAGTCATGAAGAAACAGTGCTGAGGTTATCAGTCCCTCAGTCATGAAGAAACAGTGCTGAGGTTATCAGTCCCTCAGTCTTGAAGAAACAGTGCTGAGGTTATCAGTCCCTCAGTCTTGAAGAAACAGTGCTGAGGTTATCAGTCCCTCAGTCATGAAGAAACAGTGCTGAGGTTATCAGTCCCTCAGTCATGAAGAAACAGTGCTGAGGTTATCAGTCCCTCAGTCATGAAGAAACAGTGCTGAGGTTATCAGTCCCTCAGTCATGAAGAAACAGTGCTGAGGTTATCAGTCCCTCAGTCTTGAAGAAACAGTGCTTAGGTTATCAGTCCCTCAGTCACGAAGAAACAGTGCTGAGGTTATCAGTCCCTCAGTCTTAATCCCCTCCCTACCTCCCCCCCTTACTATCCTCCCTCCCCCTTACTATCCCCCCTCACTCTCAAGAATAAACCACAGACGCCACACAAAAAAACCTTGACGTATTCCTTAAAAAAAAAAACCATTCCTTCCCTTCAGACTCCTTCCGAAGGCAGCAAGTGTCAGATTCTCCCAGTGTGACTGCGTGAGATCACCCTTACGGACTGCTCCTTCATTCTCCCTCAAATTAACCCCTAGTAAGACAGCGGAAGATCGCCCTTATTGACCATCTTATGCTGTGACTCTTCCCTGGTGCAGCAAGCGTCAAATTGCCAGGTAAAACTGGGCGAGATCACCCTTACTGACTGCCTCCATGTGTAACCTTGACCGTCAAGCCTGGAGGCAGGGAGAAAGGGAGAATAGAAAAGGGAGGCTAATGGAGTGCATGGTTGTACGTGGGTGTACATGGATGTATATGGCAGTACATGGTTGTACATGGCTGTACATTGGTGTACATGGGTGCATATAGCAGTACATGGGTGTACATGGGAGTATATGGATGTTTATAAGAGTACATAGGTGTACATGGAAATGGATGTACATGGGAGTACATGAGTGTATCTGGGTGTACACGGGAGTACATGGGTATACATGGGTGTGCATGGATGTGCATAGGAGTACATAGGTGTACATGGGAGTATATAGATATACATGGGAACATATTGGTGTACATGAGAGTACATTGATGTACATGAGAGTACATAGGTATACATGGAAATAGGTGTACATGGGAGTATATCTGTGTACAGAAGGTGGGCAAATAATAGAGGACCTGAGAGTCAACTGAGAGATAAGATTTCGTTCGGATTTTTAACCCCGGAGGGTTAGCCACCCAGGATAACCCAAGAAAGTCAGTGCGTCATCGAGGACTGTCTAACTTATTTCCATTGGGGTCCTTAATCTTGTCCCCCAGGATGCCACCCACACCAGTCGACTAACACCCAGGTACCTATTTGCTGCTAGGTGAACAGGACAACAGGTGTAAGGAAACGTGTCGAAATGTTTCCACCCGCCGGGAATCGAACCCGGGCCCTCCGTGTGTGAAGCGGGAGCTTTAGCCACCAGGCCACCGGGCCACACAGACTCTCCCATAAGGATTATCCACTTCTATCAAGATGAAAGAATTATCGTGTATTATCTCAGCGTGTGAGTCAAGGATAGGAAAGCAGAAGGCTCTCTCCCCACCCTCCACTTCCTCCGGACACTGCCGGCATGAAAACAGAGTAAAAATGAACCATCCCATATTGAAAAAATGGCAGGGAATTGACAGGAGAGATGTGTATGGTAGACGAGGGTTACAACTACTAGTACTGCTAAAGTAATATTTCTACTATTCTTAACTACTTGTGTTACTAGCAGTACTACTTCTAGTTACTACTCTACTATAAGTATCACAAGTGCCTAATTTTACAACTCTGTCAGCTGATCGTCATGATGCAGTTGCTGGACAAACATGTGTATGTTTGGCGGACGGAGGATCGAGGCTGCACTCCTTGATCATGAATTACCCTTAACGGGGTTTGAAGCCTATCGACTACACCAGGGTCATTAAGGTGAACTCTCAGCATATATACGTTGAGAGATATACTGAGTATATATCCTGGCAACATTGTTGTGATGCGAGTCAGGTAACCTCTTTCATAATTATGGACACAGTGTTGCAGCACAATGTACTCTCATGTTACTCACCAGTTCGATTCTTCTAGTCTCTTGCTCGAGAGATGGTACAAGTGTTTCTTTTTCTTCTGGAATTTTTTTGCAGTTTCTCAAGACCAAACATCGCATTTGTATGTATGTTTTGATACCCACTGATTTACACGGTCTCCCGAAAGACTGATTACCAAATTTTATGTATATAGTTCTTATCTTCCAATTATGTCCTTGAATTTGTATTGATAAAGCCACTGGAGGGCGAAACGTCTACAATAAATATACCCAGACATTGTACATTTTCGTCTTGTCGGTACTTTATACCGTTCATGTACAACCTGCCTCCCGATAGTTGGATAGCTGTTAATTTATATTATATGACGTAGTCAAAATATATAAACCAGCCTACATACCTGGAAAGTGTTCGTGGGTCAACGCCCCCCACAGCCTGCTCCATGACCAGCCCCTGATCCATCAGGAGGCCTGGGTCTGTTCCAGACCAACCCGTCTGGTCAGGAACTGAACTTTAGGAACTTATCCAGTTCCCTCTTGCAGACATCTAGGAAGCCTCGGTATTAATGGCTTCGTTTCAATGGATATTTATTTTTTCATTGCCATCCCATCGACCAATGTTTACAGTTTACACAGTCTGTTACCAAACGTTGCAGAGTCAACTCTCTGTTGTAACTCTGCTCTGAGTGCCAGAAGGTGAAGAAGGACCTTAGGCTGCGCACCATCTGAATGTACCAGCGAGTTTGTCGTCTGTGCACCACCTGCAGGATCAACAGGTAGCTGTCTCTTCACCTTCTGCTAGTGTAGCAGGTGTGTCTAACTCACTAATGACCTCTGAGTTTTTCATGTGTGACCAGCTGGCTTGTGTCACCTGGCCGGGCTCTCAGGTGTTTCAAATACTACATTAGTAGGGATGACTAGCTTTTTGAGAGTCTCCAGTGGGTCGGCTGCTGTGTTAGGTCACCTGTGACGTTAATGGGTTCAGTGGTTCATGGGTTCAAAGGCAAAACAAGTTCTATTTAGCTTCCTGGTGTTTGGTAGGGATGCCCGACTTTATGAGAGCTTGTGTTTACATTTGTGTCAAGCTATTGTGGATGCTCAGCAGCGATGTGTGTCAGGTTCTCCGGCCTCACCTTCCTCTCATTATTTCATTATTGATTCTCTTAGATCGAACTTTATTTGACTTTTCACAGTCCATGTGCAGGAGGGATTTACTCCAGGTGTCTCGAAGATTTATGCATTTAGGAATCTTGAACTTCCCGTTGTTTTCCTGTTGACTTAATCAGATATTGTTTGGGTAGTGCCTCTTGCTAGGAATGCTTCGGCGTTAGTGTGTACTTCCATCAAATCCTCCTGTTTTGGTCACTGGTATTTAGTGCTAAGTTATTGTCTCGACGCGAGGCTGGTTCTGATGTTATGGTCAATGGCCCGTTGTTGCTTGGTCCTCCTCCTGGTTGTGTAGACGTTGCATGATCCTGCATAATGTATCTCTTGTTGTGGAATATCTTCAGCCTAACTGTGTACATGTGAAGGATTCTTCGCGTGCTTTTCGTTTCTTCTGTTATATTTTCCTTCTCCTTTGTTGTTGCTGTTGTCGCTTGTGTCACTGCTATTGTTGTTGCGTCTCTCAGTGTGCGTCGACGGCAGGACAATGGATGGAAGGGGTGGAGAGAGAGAGGGAGGGTTGAAAATGAGTTTCCTCTCCATGTTTCTTACTTCAGTAGTGGGGGGAGGGATGGGGAAGGGGTAGAGGGATGGGGAGAGGGGGTGGAGGGATGGAGAGAAGGGGTAGAGGGATGGGAAGAAGGGGTGGAGGGATGGAAAGAGGGGGTGGAAGGGTGGCGAAGGGGGCTTAAGACAGCTGCTCTTCTCCCCTCCCTAACTGCTCAATATACTCTCTCTCTCTCTCTCTGTTTCTCTCTCTCTCTCTCTCTCTCTCTCTCTCTCTCTCTCTCTCTCTCTCTCTCTCTCCCTCCCTCCCTCCTTCCCCCACTCCCTCCCCGTCCTCTCTCAGTTTCCTCTTCCTGTGTTGCAGTCTTCTGATAGAGGGTTGCAAGACATGACTGGAGTATTGGAAGCCTTAACTTATGTTGCTCATACGAGGGTTCCGAGTGCTTGCTCCTGGCAGAGTGCACATTATTATTGCTTCCAGAGGATGAGTGAAACCACTCCCACATTACAAAATGTACTCTGGCTTCAGGAAGAAGAAATTCAAATCTCTTCGAGATATATATATATATATATATATATAGTATATATATATATATATATATATATATATATATATATATATATATATATATATATATATATATATATATATATATATATATATAGTATACACACACAGGATGTACAGATATACACCTTGGGTGTACACGGTGTATACAGACAAGGTGTACACAGGGTGTATACAGACAAGGTGTACACAGGGTGTATACAGACAAGGTGTACACAGGGTGTACACAAGGTTGTCATGTCGGGCGACCCACTAACCGAATCTCCTCTAACAGATAATTTAATAAAATTACTTCCCTCCTCCTCCTCCTCTTCTTCTTCTTCTTCTTCTTCTTCTTCTTCTTCTTCTTCTTCTTCTTCTTCTTCTTCTTCTTCTTCTTCTTCTTCTTCTTCTTCTTCTTCTTCTTCTTCTTCTTCTTCTTCTTCTTCTTCTTCTTCTTCTTCTTCTTCTTCTTCTTCTTCTTCTTCTTCTTCTTCTTCTTCTTCTTCTTCTTCTTCTTCGTCTTCTTCTTCTTTTTCTTCTTCTTCTTCTTCTTCTTCTTCTTCTTCTTCTTCTTCTTCTTCTTCTTCTTCTTCTTCTTCTTCTTCTTCTTCTTCTTATTCTTCTTCTTCTTCTTCTTCTTCTTCGTCTTCTTCTTCGTCTTCTTCTTCTTTTTCTTCTTCTTCTTCTTCTTCTTCTTCTTCTTCTTCCTCTTCTTCTTCTTCTTCTTCTTCTTCTTCTTCTTCTTCTTCTTCTTCTTCTTCTTCTTCTTCTTCTCTTTCTCTTGCCTACCTCACTACATTTTCCCTTCTTTACTTCCTTCTACGTAGAGGAATTATTTTCTTGCTGTCTTTAAATAAAAACCGTAATAAAACCACAGTAAAAACCGCACTTGAACCTTATTTTTAAACGTGAGTAAAACTCCAGTAAAAACTTATAGTGAAACTTAGTTTAAATAGTAGTAAAACCTTTGTAAAAACCGAAATGAAACCTCAATTAAAAACCGTAATAAAACCCCAGTCAAAAACCGGAGTAAACCTCTCTGAAGAACCATAGTAAAACCTCAGTCAAAACCGGAGTTAAACCTCGTCGAGAACCGTAGGAAAACCTCCTTCGAAAACCACTTGAAAATCTCAGTCAAAGAGTTTCAGTCAAACCCAAAGTAAAATCAGTAAAACCAAAGTAAAAACCAGTAAAACCATAGTAAAACCTCAGCAGAACCACTGCACAGGTTCGAGGATGGGTACGACTGAGCCAGTTGGTCAGGCAACAAGTGAAGCTGTTAGTAAGCAGCTTCGAGGGGGGCCAGGAGCTGAGACTCGACTATCAGTGGAAGAGGACACCATTAACTGTTTCCTAGAATCCTGAGTCAGTGGTAGTGACTCCAGAGCAAAATAGCTGTTGTTATCTCATGATTACTGATCCTTCACATACACTGTGAGACATGAGTCATACTCCTCAGAGGATGAGCCTACTCACTCCTCAGGTGAGGAGTCTACTCAGCTGCTCTTCTCCCCTCCTCAGAGGACGTCTACTCACTCCTCTAAGGCTGAGTCTACTCACTCCTCAGAGGATGGGTCTACTCACTACTCAGGTGAGGAGTCTACTCACTACTCAGGTGAGGAGTCTACTCACTCCTCAGATGAGGAGTCTACTCACTCCTCAAATGAGGAATCTACTCACTCCTCAGATAATGAGTCTACTCACTCCTCAGATAATGAGTCTACTCACTCCTCAGAGGATGAATCTACTCACTCCTCAGTGCATGAGTCTACTCCTCCAGGATGAGTCTCCTCACTCCTCAGATAATGAGCCTACTCACTAATCAGATAATGAGTCCACTCACTCATCAGAGGATAAATCTACTCACTCCTCAGATAATGAATCTACTCACTCCTCAGAGGATAAATCTACTCACTCCTCAGAGGATAAGTCTACTCACTCCTCAGAGGATAAGTCTACTCACTCCTCAGAGGATAAATCTACTCACTCCTCAGAGGATAAGTCTACTCACTCCTCAGAGGATAAATCTACTCACTCCTCAGAGGATAAGTCTACTCACTCCTCAGATAATGAATCTACTCACTCCTCAGAGGATAAGTCTACTCACTCCTCAGATAATGAATCTACTCACTCCTCAGAGGATAAATCTACTCACTCCTCAGATAATGAATCTACTCACTCCTCAGAGGATAAGTCTACTCACTCCTCAGATAATGAATCTACTCACTCCTCAGAGGATAAGTCTACTCACTCCTCAGATAATGAGTCTTCTCACTCTTCAGATGATGAGCCTTCATGGTTGACCGTCTCAGGTGATGGTCCCCCAACAACCACAATGATTCATCGTCCTCTTCCGCCCAAGAGACCTGGTACCAAATACTCTCTAATTGACAGAAGAAGTCTTTCGTGTAGGCGAAGCTTTTCTTCAATAAGGATACCCAACTGCGGCACTTGTGTCTTACTCTTCAACTTGTCGCTATTATATACCATTTTCAACACCCGTCACCCATCGCGACCAGGAGCCAGAGCTCTCTTCTCCCCCCACCCACTTCAGCAGATCTGCTAGAAACTGTGGGAAAGGGCACTTGTGTACACTTCAGGGCATTTATCGTAGGTAAACGCTTCGTCAAGCTTGACTTTGTGTGCTTTCCCGCAGACATGCGAGAAAGCACACGAAATTTTTTGTTTACTTGCTAACTCTTGGTTCACGTGTAGCTCTTGCATGCTCTCATACACTCTTGCTCCGCCCTGCTATCTATGCTTCCTCTGGCGTGAATATCAACAGTGTTGCGAATAATATTGTGAGTAGGCTAAGGGTGGCTCTAGTCTCTAGTGCTGTTGGTGTGCGTAGTGACGCAGGGAGAGAAAGCAAGGAAGATATAGGCAGAGAGAGAGAGAGAGAGAGAGAGAGAGAGAGAGACCAAGGAAAGATGATAATCAGAAGGGTAGAAGAATGTAGACATATAATCGTGCAAAAACAATCGATAATCATTCACCGAAGGAAAACGACTGGCAGGGAAGAGATGAGGCAGCATCAACACTCACGTACACAAACACGAAATCCACTCACAGATCAAGAAGTGAATATGATAAGGAACATATAACTCGCACATAATTAACAAATAACAGTACAGATAACCCACACGTAGGAGAGTGAAATTTATAACGATGTTTCGGTCCGACTTAAACCATCAACTAGTCACACAGAAGCGCGAAGGGAAGGGAGCCAGTATACATATATACGAGAAGGGGATTGCTTCTGTGACTAGCTAATAGTTCAAGGTAGACAGAAACGGGTTATTTGTGTATTGTTTCAGTCACGGTATTGAGCCTTTTATTCTTGAGAAGAACCAAGGAATTATAGGTTAAGAAGCCCGGGCAGGAACCGAAACTTGACCCCCGTAAAGCACAGCTTGGTGAGTACACACAGCCTGCAAAGATCAACATACATGTGTAGTCAACCATACGTATATCCAGGTGTACACATACACCCACACATCATCGCAGACACACACAGACATCTTTCAAAACACTCTTTTTTAAACAGAAACAGACAGCCGTGTCTTAACACACTTCTTAACAGAAAAAGACTGACAGACGCACTTACAGCTGACAGCTATGTAAAATATTTATTAAAAGGAGAATGAGGAGTTATATTGAAACGTTGAGACAGTTAAATACTGCCGTGAGTAGGAAGATAGGGAAGTACTGTCCTGGGCAGGCGACAGGCAGGTACTGTCCTGGGCAGGCGACAGGCAGGTACTGCCCTGGGCAGGCGACAGGCAGGTACTGCCCTGGGCAGTCAGACAGGCAGGTATTGCCACTAGCAGGAAGACAGGCAGGTACTGCCCTGGGCAGTCAGACAGGCAGGTATTGCCACTAGCAGGAAGACAGGCAGGTACTGCCCTGGGCAGTCAGACAGGCAGGTATTGCCACTAGCAGGAAGACAGGCAGGTACTGCCCTGGGTAGGAAGACAGACAGGTACTACCACTACGAAGAAGAGAGTCAGATAATTCCCTGGGCAGAAAAACAGTCAGGTACGCAGTCTTGAGGGCAATGGATATGAATTTATTCACTTAAGACACCTTTATTGAAGACCTTTCGGTCCTTGACCTTAATCACTTTCAATACAGAGGGAGGGAAGTGATCAAGGTCCAAGGACCGAAACGTCTTCATTAAAGGTGTTATTCAAAGTGAATGAATTCGAAATGATCTGCGTATATGTAGCCTTCTGTGTAGGCGAAACGTTTCGAAATAAAGATACCTAACTGTTGCATATGTGTCTTACCTAACAATCTGTCGGTATTTTATACCATTTTAATGTTCAGACAGCCAGGTAGAGTAACGGACAGACAAGCAGACACACTGACCGTCAGACAAGCTGGCAGACCGACAGGCCACAACACAGCGCCCTAAGCTACAGATTCAGCATCTAAATAACTACAAATAATGTGTGAAACTCCCCCGGGTACATCTCTGCTTCCCAGCCAGTAATGGCTTTGACCTTCACCAGAACACCCGCTAGCATTCGTTATGCTGTCGTGTTTTTTTTTATCCTTCCTGACCACATCTTTTTTGGTGGAAACTGGGAAATGGATGCGCTGGACATGCAAGGACACGAAAGAACCTTGGTGCTTTGTTGACAACTGCGTCTCAACTTAATCTGAGAAGGATTTTTGTTAGTCGAATTACGGGTTACGGTGTTCAAGGGGAAAACGGTAAATCCGTTGTAGTTATAAAGCCCCGGGAAAATGGAAGTCGATCAAGCTTGATAATAACAATAATAATAATGAAGAAGAAGAAGAATAATTAGTGATTTTCTTATTCTTGAGCTGCTATTCTTTTCGGACATTCACAAGCTCTGATACTCCCAGCCATAAATGCAACAACAACAAGGAAGCAATACTAGAAATGCTAGTAAAGTTTACGTTTGCGAGTGAGTGTAATCATCAGGATCATCAAGTCTGGACAAGAGATGTGCTTTGTACCTGAGTTTTGAAAACATGACCAGATTCTCTGCTCTTAAAAGAATATGAAAAAGGGTCAAGAAAAAAGGCAAATGTCGTTTCACACATGTAATGCATCCCCTAGAGTAGAAAGAAAAGTGTCCCAGAGCTTGAATTCTAAAGTCATAGCTGACATGTGACTAACTGTTACGCTATTGTTTATAACGGAGGCTGTTGTTTCACGAAGCAGCTGTTGTTTATAGCCCGCGTGATTATAAATACATATATTCTCTTGAATTACCTGGGGAACAAATCCTGAGTCTCGCTCCTCTGTCCGGAGTAGCAAGATGATTCAGCTGAACCATACCCCCGGCCGGGATTGAACCCGCGGTCATAGAGTCTCAAAACTCCAGCCCGTCGCGCTAGCCACTAGACCAGCTAGCCACAATAAGATTCATCCAACTAGGTATATTTCTACACCATAGGAAAGTTAGCACAGGCACCTCTGTGACCACAAATGCAAGTTTTTACAGACGAATCTCCAGCTAGCGTGGCCGTGACGAACTCTAGCTCAAGTCCCTTCACTGCCGTCAACATGACTTAAGAAATCGTAATGACACGATTGCAAATAAACCATACCCCCGGCCGGGATTGAACCCGCGGTCATAGAGTCTCAAAACTCCAGCCCGTCGCGCTAGCCACTAGACCAGCTAGCCACAATAAGATTCATCCAACTAGGTATATTTCTACACCATAGGAAAGTTAGCACAGGCACCTCTGTGACCACAAATGCAAGTTTTTACAGACGAATCTCCAGCTAGCGTGGCCGTGACGAACTCTAGCTCAAGTCCCTTCACTGCCGTCAACATGACTTAAGAAATCGTAATGACACGATTGCAAATAAACCATACCCCCGGCCGGGATTGAACCCGCGGTCATAGAGTCTCAAAACTCCAGCCCGTCGCGCTAGCCACTAGACCAGCTAGCCACAATAAGATTCATCCAACTAGGTATATTTCTACACCATTGGAAAGTTAGCACAGGCACCTCTGTGACCACAAATGCAAGTTTTTACAGACGAATCTCCAGCTAGCGTGGCCGTGACGAACTCTAGCTCAAGTCCCTTCACTGCCGTCAACATGACTTAAGAAATCGTAATGACACGATTGCAAATAAACCATACCCCCGGCCGGGATTGAACCCGCGGTCATAGAGTCTCAAAACTCCAGCCCGTCGCGCTAGCCACTAGACCAGCTAGCCACAATAAGATTCATCCAACTAGGTATATTTCTACACCATAGGAAAGTTAGCACAGGCAACTCTGTGACCACAAATGCAAGTTTTTACAGACGAATCTCCAGCTAGCATTTGTGGTCACAGAGGTGCCTGTGCTAACTTTCCTATGGTGTAGAAATATACCTAGTTGGATGAATCTTATTGTGGCTAGCTGGTCTAGTGGCTAGCGCGACGGGCTGGAGTTTTGAGACTCTATGACCGCGGGTTCAATCCCGGCCGGGGGTATGGTTTATTTGCAATCGTGTCATTACGATTTCTTAAGTCATGTTGACGGCAGTGAAGGGACTTGAGCTAGAGTTCGTCACGGCCACGCTAGCTGGAGATTCGTCTGTAAAAACTTGCATTTGTGGTCACAGAGGTGCCTGTGCTAACTTTCCTATGGTGTAGAAATATACCTAGTTGGATGAATCTTATTGTGGCTAGCTGGTCTAGTGGCTAGCGCGACGGGCTGGAGTTTTGAGACTCTATGACCGCGGGTTCAATCCCGGCCGGGGGTATGGTTTATTTGCAATCGTGTCATTACGATTTCTTAAGTCATGTTGACGGCAGTGAAGGGACTTGAGCTAGAGTTCGTCACGGCCACGCTAGCTGGAGATTCGTCTGTAAAAACTTGCATTTGTGGTCACAGAGGTGCCTGTGCTAACTTTCCTATGGTGTAGAAATATACCTAGTTGGATGAATCTTATTGTGGCTAGCTGGTCTAGTGGCTAGCGCGACGGGCTGGAGTTTTGAGACTCTATGACCGCGGGTTCAATCCCGGCCGGGGGTATGGTTTATTTGCAATCGTGTCATTACGATTTCTTAAGTCATGATTCAGCTGGACCAGGCAGGTGGTTACCGTGCTCTTGGTGGTGTTTTCTTCGTCAGGAGAAAGATGTGATGTGGGTGTTCCCGCAGCTACACAGTGACCCGCCTCCTAATGGAAGAGGTTCAACCCTCTTGTTGAAAATATCGATGTATCTCTTAGATATATATATATATATATATATATATATATATATATATATATATATATATATATATAATGTTAGTTGAAGGGGCGTCGCTGCGAGAAACCACATTTACCATCCACTACTGATTACCTCCTATCCTCAAGGTGTTATACAGCCCTACGAATTTAGCGCTTTATATCAACTTGTTTAGACTGATAAACTGTTTAATAATAATAACAATAATAATAAAATAATATTATTAATTATACTTTACTATTATATTTATATTATCATTATTGTTATTTACTATATTATTATTATTGTTATTTATTATAATTATTTATTATTATTATTATTATTAATAATATTATTATCACAAAAATTATTCAAGTTACTGAACACAAGAAGCATCACTAGAAGCAACAAAGTATCGGTCCTCCGTTCACTCACAGCAACGCAGAAATCTTGTACTGTCACAGCCACAAGCAAGACTTCTGAGTCGCCTCTCTCTCTCTCCCTCTCTCACACCTTCTATCACTTCCACAGTGCTCAACGTGGCGGCGGGGAAGGCGCCTATGCAGTCTTCAGTGGCCGAGGGAGGCATCCCGCAGAAGGCCGTGGATGGCTCCAGTTCCAACACCTTCAGTAGTGACACCTGCACCCTGACCACCCGAGAACGACAGCCCTGGTGGTATGTCAACTTGCTGGAGCCATATATGGTGCAGTTGGTCAGACTCGACTTCGGACAGTCCTGCTGTGGTGAGTCCCACGGGGTTGTCATGTTGTTAGTAATGGTACATAATGACAGGGTACAGCAATGGTAAGCGGTACTACAGGGTACATCAATGGTAAGCGGTACCGCAGGGTACATCAATGATACGCAATGGTAAGCGGTACCGCTGGGTACCGCAATGGTAAACTGTTCCGCAGGGTACAGCAATTGTATGCAATAGTAATCGGTACCGCAATGGTACGCAATACCGACAGGGTGAAAAAATGGCATAGGTGATACCGAGATGCGGAAGAGACACTTATATAGTCAGGACATTTATTACAGGAAACGTTTCGCCAAGAGGGTCTTCTTAAGTCTTGAAGCATCATTATTCCCAGCAAGAAACAAACCCCAGGCGAAACCTGGGGTATGTTTGTCGCTGGCAATAATGATGCCCAAGTGTTGCATGCGAGTTAGTTTTTTGAGTTGCTGTAAGTCTCATAGCAATTAAGAGGAAGGTTTTATTTTAGACTTTTTGTCTCAAGACTGAGCTTCATCGGACTTCATAAAGATCAGTCTTGGGCGAAACATCGGTCATACTTGTTGTTTCCCCTTGACGTCAGCTTGCTGGCTGTCACTATCTTCGTATGTTTGGTAAAAAGGACACTTGCAACTAATGTGGTATATTATTGTGGCAACGTTTCGCTCTCCAAGCAGTAACTACTTGTCAAATCTCCTGAAGAGTGAAACGTTGCCACAGTAAAATGTCGCATTAGTTGAACATGTGTCCTTGTACCTAACATATTGTGGATAAATATATTAAGCAGTCAGTATCCCTTACATTTCTTCCAGAGGGGTCTCAATTGTCTCTCATATTTGTCCCTTCAATCAGAAGCCTTTTTAGGATTCGATACGGCGTATGCTGTCAGTGACCCTATAAATAACAACAACAACAACCAAAAGCCTTTACCTACTCATTATTCTTTTCTAAGAAAGAGACCTGACGAGTCCTTCCAGTTTTTCAGACCAGGTCTTGATCTTTCATTCCTCGGTGCACAGGTGACCAGCCAGCAACCATCGTGGTGAGGGTGGGCAACAACCGGCCCGACCTGGCCGTCAACCCCATCTGCAACCGGTTCGTGGGTCTCCTGGAGGAAGGGCGACCGCTCTTCCTGCCCTGCAACCCGCCCATGCCAGGGGCCTTCGTCAGTGTCCACTTCGAGGCTCCCCCTGGCGCCCAGCTCTCCATTTGTGAAGCTTTCGTTTACACAGACCAGGTACACTGTACTGTACTTCTTTTGTAGATGAATGGTTCAGAGAACCGACATGTTGATAAATTAGACACATGTGCAACTCTTGGGTATCTTTATTGGCGAAACGTTTCCTCAATAAAGATACCCAAGAGTTGCACATGTGTCTAATTTATCAACTGTACTTCTTAAAGGAGTGGTGGAGGTTCGAACCTGGAGGTTATTCCGGGGATCAACGCCCCAGCGGCCCGGTCCATGACCAGGCCTCCCGATGGATCAGGGCCTGATCAACTAGGCTGTTACTGCTGGCCGCACGCAGTCCGACGTACGATCCACAGCCCGGCTGATCCGGCACTGACTTTAGGTATCTGTCCAGCTCTCTCTTGAAGGCAGCCAGGGGTTTATTGGCAATTCCCCTAATGCTTGATGGGAGGCTGTTGAACAGTTTTGGGCCCCGGACACTTATGGTGTTTTCTCTTAGTGTACCAATGGCGCCCCTACTTTTTATTGGCGGCATTTTGCATCGCCTGCAGTGGTTGGGGGGTATAAATATTTCACACTATACCTGGTCTATGTAAATATTTACACAAATCAGGTATAGTGTGGGATGCTTACACAAATCAGGTATAGTGTGGGATGCTTATGCAAATCAGGTATAGTGTGGGATGCTTACACAAATCAGGTATAGTGTAGATTGTTTATACCTATTTGTCAATTTATTTAAACCTATTAACCTCCTCTGTTCTTTCTTTCACCTCTCCTGCCCATGGAAGAATACACCAGCATCATTCTGCTGAACAAAATATTTACACGTACGATCCCTATTAAGTTACCCAATACATTACATTTCTTGCTGAGAAAATGTATCATGTGGACTGCGTTTGACAGCCTCCCTTATCCCCTCCTTCAGGCGCTGCCTATTGAAAGGTGTCCGTCTTTCCGCGACCAGCCTCCGGGCAGTACCGCCACCTACAACGGCAAGTGCTATATCTTCTACAACCAACAGCCCCGAAATTTCGACAATGCTCTGGAGTTCTGTCGAAGTCGAGGCGGCTCTCTGGTGGATGAGACTAACCCGGCCCTCCAAGGTTTCCTCAGCTGGGAGCTCTGGCGTAAGCACAGGTGAGATCGACAACACAGGTATAGATGTAAACACAGGTGAGCTCGACAACACAGGTATAAATATGAACACAGGTTAGAGCATCAGTAAAGGCACAAACGTAAATTCAAGTAAGATCGTCAGCAGATGCAAAGAGGACGCTTGATGGCGTAATGCCATCAATAGTGAAGAATAGGCTCACGTTAAGAGAACAAGCTTTATGGAGAGACTCATCAAGTGATGAGGACTTGGTAAACTTGTCAACAAAGTGAAAAATCGTCCCAATAAAAACATCTTCTGTAACCTGTGTCTTTTCTTCGTCAAAGATGTAAGCACAAGTCAAATGAAACGCAAAGTTGGGGATCAGAAATACGCTTTAGTTTTCCCTAACGAAATAGTGGACGCAGACACAAACACACGTCAGAGATGTACTCGTAGGCACAACGGAGTACTAAAGCCGAGGTTAAGACATACAAATGTAAATACGATTAGGCAAACGCAATCCCGTACGGGTTATTTGTGTACCGTACGGAATAGTTACCACCACAAAGATAGAGTCGGATCACAGCTGAGAACCATCACAATGGTGACCCTAAAACAAACACACAAGCGACGGATCGTGCAAGCATTCAGTATCGAAAACACACGTGCACACATTCACCTACAAAGCTAACTGTTAAACGGACGTCGACTCAATACAAATAAGCACACATCGACAGGTAAGACAACAGAACTATGTCCGAAAGAATGTTAGATTAAACATTAAATACGGGACACCACGTGCATAAACACTGTCTCGTCTTGAAACTACACACACACACATACATACACACACACACACACACACACACACACACACACACACACACACACACACACACACACACACACACACAAACACAAACACAAACACACGCAAACATGGAAGTAAATTGTGTCTACATTGGACGTGGTCTCGCCACACAGTTCACACATCACAACAAATCACAATACTACACTTGATATCTATGTTAACCGAGTCACACAAGCATAGTCATAAAGGTACACTCGGCTCCGCTTCACTACTACGTTGAAGTTACCAGTATAAAATACTGCAGAGTTCTCCATTATCATTCTTGCCGACCGTCCAGAAATTTACCAATCCAGCCTCAAATGTGATGTCCCAAATAAACTGATCGAAAAATATAACAGCTGTTAAGGCCAAAATCAGTCGTGTAAAATGCTTTTTTTCGTATTTATTGACATTGTACGACATTATTAGATTAATAAAACTCTTACTTCAAGTCGTTTTTCAATCGTTATATTTCAAGAGTAAGAAAAAAGAAAGGTGATGTTTGTTGCAAAATATAAATTTCTTTTTTTCTTAAGAGATAAAGAAATATAATATTGTATTATTCAAGATTATTGTCTATCATAAATCTTCTTTTTTTTTTAATTATTAGGAAGTTTGTAATTACCAGTAAAAATTTGGAAAGGCAGCTAGGGAACGAGTAATGGTAGATGTTTTTATCTTGTTTGGGTCATCCTACCTTGATGGGTAGGGTATATACCCTGTAAGTTTCACAGGGTATATACAATGAGTATTCCTTACTCTTGATTTTTGGTATTAAAGTATCCCTGACTGGTAATGAATGTAGGTTATTATACAAAAAAGTCAGACAAAGACTCACACAGTAAGGTCCGAGGACGTGTTTCCTAAAGTCACCTTCTGTCACTTTTCACTTAGAAGTAAATATGTACCTGGGTGTTATCCCAAGGGTCGCATCCTGGGGACAAAATTAACCTAATTTGCCCGAAATGCTCTGTATAACCGGCGGTTTTCTGTATAGTATGACACTGATGTCAACTATGGTCTGTATAAGTTGTATCATATACTTGTAGAAATTCTTCTTCTTCTTCTTCTTCTTCGTCTTATTATTATTATTATTATTATTATTATTATTATTATTATTATTATTATTATTATTATTATTATTATTATTATTATTATCAGAGACCTACTTAACCACTGCATTTGTCTCTCACCATCACAGGGGAGACCCGAACGGTCAGTACTGGATGGGCGCGGTCAGGGACCCTGAAGACATCAACAACTGGAAATGGATCAACGGGCGGGACGTCACAGTGTCCTTTTGGAACCTACCAGGGGGCAACGAGAATTGTGCCAGGTTCGATGGCACTAAAGGGTGGCTCTGGTCTGACACCAACTGCAACTTCGACCTGAACTTCATCTGCCAACACCGTGAGTTGTGCCAACCTGGGTAGTTAACGCGGATATTATTTTTTTAGAGGAAGCAGTAAATGACGTTTCCATCCATCCTGGATTTGATAATGGTCCAGTCCGGAGTGTTTACGAATTGTTTCAGTCAGGGTATTGTGGGTTAGTTGTGAATTGTTCCAGTCAGGGTATTGTGGGTTAGTTGTGAACTGCTCCATTCAGGGTATTGTGGGTTTGTTGTGAATTGTTCCATTCAGGGTATTGTGAATTAGTTGTTAATTGTTCCAGCCACTATACTGTAAATTTTGTTCTCAAATTAACTTTTGCAAAATACTTTAAAAATAGTGTAATAATTAAACTGTTCTTTTTAAGGTGGAAAACCATGGAACACTGGAACACAAAAAAATGGAATTATTTACGCTTTTATATGTAAAAAAAAAGTCATAAACGCAACTGTTCCAGGCGTTTTCTTATTTCCTACATTATTCTGTTGCCGCCTCTGCTCTTCTGTTGTCTCCATCATCCTTCTGTTGTCTCCATCATCCTTCTGTTGTCTCCATCATCCTTCTGTTGTCTCCATCATCCTTCTGCTGTCTCCATTATCCTTGTGTTGTCTCCATTACTCTTCTACTGTCTCCAACATCCTTCTGTTGTCTCCATCATCATTTTGTTGTCTCCATCATCCTTCTGTTGTCTCCACTCTGATATCGTCTCAAACGCCCTTCTATCGCCTCTTTTACTTCTCTATTGCCTCCATGACCCTTCTGTTGCCTTCATTATCCTCCTGTTGTCTCCACCTTTCTGTTCCCTCCATCACTATTCTGTTACCTCCATCACTCTTTTATTGCACCTAAATCCTCAGCCTCACAAGTGCTGCCTTGATGCTCTCCCGTACTTCCCCCTTCCCTAGTGCTCTTATTTTCCCGTCTTTACACACCTTCTGATTAAATCTTCTTCCCTTCTTCCATATCCACCTACCTTGAGAAGGTTTCCGGGGTCAACGCCCCTGTGGCTAGGTCCCAGACCGGGCCTCCCGGTGAATAGAGGCCTGATGAAGAACGATGTTACTGCCGGTCACAAGCAGTCCAACGTACGAACCGCAGCCCAGATAATCATGAATCAGTGTGAGTTTATTGAGTTTCCTCTTGAAGACAGCTAAAGGTGTGTTGGCGATCCGCCTTACTTATGATGGGAGGCTATGTTGAAGAAGGCTATGAAATAGGCTACACAGCCTACACAATAGGCTTCTTCAGTCAAATACAGAAGCAGCAGGGGTAGTAGCGAGATGAAGATGGTGTAATCAGTCCATCAACCTTGATAGGAGGCTGTTGGAAAGTCACGGTACTGGGGAAGCAAACTCTGATTTCAGCAACTGGACACTTTCCTTTGACAAGATCTTGCTTTTACTCCTCAGGTCCGCAGACGTGCGGTAAGCCGGAGCAGCCGCCCAACTCCACCATGGTGGCTGCGAACTACAACGTGGGGACAGATGTGGAGTACCGCTGTGACCCCGGTCATATCCTGGTGGGTCCTGCTCAGCGATCATGCCTCAACTCCGGCTTCTTCAACGAGTTTCCTCCAACCTGCAGATGTGAGTTGCTTCGTCAGGCTGTTCCTCTCGATCTCACGAGGCTCATTTACACGATTTCTGATACACTTAAAACTATCTTCCGCCCAGCAATTCTCATGTACACCAACATAAGGATACTTCAGTACCTATAAGGTATATTAAAGTAAACTCTTGGTGTATATTAAGCACATCGAAGCGCACACATCCCCCAGGGTGTGAGTTTTATTGTGGTTTAATTGGTGTTTCAAGTGAGGTTCTGTCTTGCTTTAAACTTTCGATATATCACACAAAAAAAATTAATATGGCCTTGTATTATTATTATTATTATTATTATTATTATTATTATTATTATTATTATTATTATTATTATTATTATTATTATTATTATTATTATTAGTAGTAGTAGTAGTAGTAGTAGTAGTAGTAGTAGTACTTATTAATATTAATAGTTTGAAAATGTTGCTTAATTTAAAATTTATATCTTGTTTATATATATATATATATATATATATATATATATATATATATATATATATATATATATATATATATATATATATATATATATATATACATATATATATATATATTTATATATATATATATATATATATATATATATATATATATATATATATATATATATATATATATATATATATATAACAGTAGTTTTAGTGGTATATAATTAGAACGGTTTACGGCATCAAGTGTGTGAATTTTTTTTTATGTGATGGTCAAGTGACGATAAGTTTGTCCAGAGGAAACGAGGCAGCGATGTTAGTGACCTAGAAACCTCTGAGAAAGGCTGCCTTCAAGCTTCTGAAAGGCCATTCATTAAATAGTTGTATATATTTTTTTAAAATGGGTTTTACATTGTTGGGCAAGAAGTCGTCTCTGGCCCACGCTGAGAGTCACCATTAGCCAAAAGCCCTTATTTATGGGGAGAAAGTTGTTGACGATGTTTCGGTCCCTCCTGGACTATTGTTAAGTCATAACAATACTCCAGGACGGAGCGAAACGTCGTTATAAGGTTCCTCTCCTAAGTGCTGATTAACGGTGAATTGCTCTAGCCGCGGTATTGTGACTTATTCCGTGAGAGTGACCACCTTTCGCCCTGTCATAACAGACTTGGAGTGCGGACCGCCGGCTCCCATCCGTAACGGTACATACACGCTGGTTAACGGGACTCGCTACTACCTCAGCATCGTCAGGTATGAGTGCAAGGCAGGCTTCGTGATCATCGGTAGACCAGACCTCATCTGTGACATAGATGAACGTTGGAACGGTCCTCCTCCCAGCTGCGAACGTAAGTAATGTTGGTCAGCATTACTGGCCTCCCCCTCTTTCTCCTCCTCCTCTTTCTCCCCCCGCCTCTCCGAGCTTCACCTCCTGCCAGCCTCTTACCAAGAAATTATCAGGAGTACCG